>NC_090614.1:318998-372602 GCF_004359215.1 Bremia lactucae
TGTGGTCCTTGGACGGACTACAAAGTGCTACCAGGTGTAACGGGGCACTGCGACTTGTACTGTTTCAGTACAAGTCCACTTCACACTGCTTCAGATGTGAGTGGTGCCTCTCGTTAGGTGACGTACACTGTACGTATAGAGGAAGACTTCTCTTAAGGCAAGTTAGCTTAAGAGTGTAAAATGAAAACTGTATTAATATAGTTAAGTGTCTTGTTAATCTATCTTTGTAAATGTTGTCTTAACTATAAACTAATACTAAACATGTAAATGAATTCTTATCTATCTTATCTCGTAACTCTCTTTGATTACTTCTACAGCTGATTAGTCTGCGGAATAAATAGACATAATGGTCTATACCTATTTATGGATAAGAATTCAGGAAATTACTATTTAAAGTAATTTCCTCCAAATATTATCTACCTTTTGGATAATATTAATTAACAATCTTTTATTGTTAATTTCATGTAACGATACACCCCGTTACAGTAATTGACCATCCCCTTAAGTACACCAAGTGTTCTTAAAGGGGACTGTTTAACATTAGGGCAACTTTAGCCCGTTACAGGAGATAAACGATTCCCTGAGTCCAAACTTGTGCTTAAAAGTATAGCTCTAACACAAAAATTGGTCTTGTCAGTCTGTTTTCTTACAGGACTCCGTCAATGACGTCGTGCACGAATGACACGTACGGAGCGCCCGTGGCCAGGTACACGCTTGGCATTTGTGTGATGGAGCGCAAGGCGCGCTCGCCTCCCATGCTGGAAATCCTTGGTCGCTTGCCGTCTGATTTAATTCGTGTCGAATTTTTTGGTGACAACACAATTCTACACGAGCCTGTGGCCGCGTGGCCCCAATGCGATGCGCTTATCGCTTTCTTCTCCAAAGGTTTTCCACTCGATAAAGTGCAAGAGTATGTTGCACTGCGCCATCCTATTGTTGTTAACGATCTAAGTGCACAGTATCTCCTTCAGGACCGCAGAGAGGTCTATCGCATACTACAGGAGCACGATGTTCCTACACCGCGCTACGTCTTCGTAAGCCGCGATGGCTATGGTGGCGAAACGAAGCCTCCCGATGTTGTGGAAGGGGAAGATTTTATACAGGTAGATGGTGTTCGTATAAATAAACCATTTGTGGAGAAACCCGTGGATGGAGAGGACCATAATATCAATATCTACTACCCCATGAGTGCCGGTGGAGGCTGCAAGCGCCTCTTTCGTAAAATTGGTAATCGGTCAAGTGAGTACGATCCGCAGGTCAACACAGTGCGAGCTAAAGGAGGGTCATACATCTACGAAGAGTTTCTATCGACACAGGGAACCGATGTCAAGGTGTACACCGTGGGACCGCACTATGCCCATGCCGAGGCTCGTAAGTCTCCCGTGCTAGACGGTCGAGTCGTCCGAGATGCTGATGGAAAGGAAATTCGCTTTCCTGTCATTTTGTCGACGGAGGAGAAGCACATTGCTTATCGAATTTGCCGAGCTTTCAAGCAAACGATTTGCGGCTTTGATATCTTACGAGTCCGCGATGCTTCATATGTATGTGACGTGAATGGCTGGAGTTTTGTTAAAAATTCTGAAAAATATTACGACGATTGTGGCATATTAATGACCCAATACTTGGAGCAGGCATTAGCTACTGGTGGAGCACTGGCGGAAGAGTATTTTGGCACTGACAGCTCTGCTTTTAGTTCAGTAACGTTTCGTTTCAGACCCGATGCGCCACCACCAAGTGCCGAACTTTCCGAGCCCCCGACAACAAATAGACTTGCAATGCTTCGTGGTCCTTCCACATCGATTGCCGAGTCAGAAGTGTCTGAATGCGATAGTATAACCGATGGCAATGAAGACTCTATGTATCAAGAAGAAGAGCTGCGTTGCGTTCTGGCTGTGATTCGACATGGTGATCGCACGCCGAAGCAGAAGATGAAGATGAATGTATGTCATCCTGCTTTCTTGCAATTTTACGACGATCGGTTACGTGAATCCCAGCAACAATACGGAGACGGAAATGATACGAAGCTTAAAAAGAAATTAGACATTAAGATCAAAGCTGTTGCGAATCTGGAACGTCTGCTCCAAGTAAGCAACGATCTGTTGCAGAAATATGAAAATCGAGACCCGACATTTATGAATTTCTTGGAACAGCGTGAGGTGGAGTTTGGGGAAGAGGCAAATGATCGGGTGAAAGGGTATCGCACGCTACGTGATGTGCTGCAGCGCTGGCAACTTGTGGGTATTAATCGCAAGGTACAACTGAAACCGAAAGATTTTGTAACAGTGCCACTTGAAGGGACAGACGAAAATGGCGAATCACAATCGACGCGTCGCGTGAGTAAATTGCTGCTGATTATTAAATGGGGAGGAGATTTGACCCATACAGGGGAAGAGCAAGCCGAATCTCTGGGACAAAAGTTCCGTCGCATGATGTATCCTGGTGGAGCTGGTGGGTTACGACGTCTGCACTCAACATATCGACATGACTTGAAGATTTATACAAGTGACGAAGGCCGTGTGCAAAAGACGGCAGCATCTTTTGCAAAAGGTTTACTGGAGCTTGAAGGGGATATTATACCCATCCTTGTTGGACTTGTTTTGAAGTCGAAGGACGCGGATTCAATGCTTGATCAGTCGGGATCCTCAGCGCAAGAAATTATTATGCGT
Source organism: Bremia lactucae (assembly GCF_004359215.1). Lineage (NCBI taxonomy): Eukaryota > Oomycota > Peronosporomycetes > Peronosporales > Peronosporaceae > Bremia > Bremia lactucae. The sequence goes on from NC_090614.1 coordinate 321,665, forward strand.
GTGAAACAGCGTTTACATAGTATTATCCACCGTGAAGATCATTGCAGCGAACTGATTGCTTCTCATTCGCGGCTTATACGCTCCGTGGCTCTTGCGCTTACCAAAGTGGACCAACCTATTCGAAAAATGGGTATCATGCATAAATTACTGCATTCGTTGAAAGAGCAGCTAACCCGAATAATTCAGGCAAAAGCTCAACACAAGACGGAAATTGATCGGTGGCAGCAAGAAAAAGCTGATGCAGGTCGTTTAATGACACCCACAATAAGTCGGTCCGCGAGCGTGAATGAGTTAAGCCAACCTAGAAGCCGGCATGGCCACTCATACACTCCACGCCAAAAGCATAGTGAAGGAAGCAATATTTCGAGTAATGCTGCTAATAGTAGTGTGAGTCTGCGTAAATTTCAGCCACAAGTACCATTGTCTCCAGAGGAAATTCAATACCCTGAGCCTTGTGGAAGAGAGACTCTTGAAGTGATGAGAGAGCGATGGGCAAAATTATACCGTGATTTCTACGTAAAGAAACGTGACACGTATGACTTATCAAAAATCCCCGACATTCACGATTGTATTCGGTACGATGCAGTGCATAATGCTCACTTGAATTTAACGGATGTACGTGAGCTGCTAGAAATCTCTAGCGCACTATCGCACGCTCTTGTGCCACAGGAGTATGGTATCAATGCGGATGAGAAAATCTTTATTGGGTCAGCGATGTGCCGAACATTATTGTCAAAAATTAATACCGATCTGGATTTAGCCCGCGATCTTCAACCTGACGTTCTGAAAGACCATAACACTCACCGTCTGAATCCGTCGTACGCCAAAAAAATCAAATCAGCTCACCGTTCCGTGCGTACACGTTTGTACTTTACCAGCGAGTCACACTTGCATTCGTTATTAAATGTTCTTCGCTATGGGCGCGATGAATGCGTTATTAAAAGCCCTATTGGCGAAGAATCGCGCAAATGGATTGAAGATATTCCGGAGCTCTGCTACATGACGCATTTTGTCGTACGCGTCTTTGAGCGAGTTCAATATGCTCTCACCGACCCGCAACGTTTTCGCGTGGAGATTTCAGTATCTCCGGGCGCAGACCGTGACCCGCTTGTTTCTGATCCGGAGAAGCAGCTTGAGGTCGCACCTTTAAAAATCATTTCGCATGAAGGTCTTACGTGCCAGGAGCTTGTCGACTACGTTGCTGATTGCATTCACTATGGTGAGCAAAATGAAATCAATGAGATGATTAGCCGTGCAGTGGAGGTCAAGGACAAGGCCAAGAGCTCCTTTGATGGAAGTAGCAGCAATGATAGTCGGGATATCACTCCTGTCAAGCGCTCAAATTACTCGCTGAGCAACAACAGCAACGACAGCAACTTTGGCAGCGACATTTAGCTATTGTTGTGCTTTATTAGTCATTCCAAATGCCAGAAGGATCAAAAGTGTAATGGTTGTTTGTGTCGGCTGATTTTGAATAATTTACTTGCTCGCATTCTGAGAAAAGTATAATCATTTGTTGGGTTCGCTGTCGTATTAAACATACCATTAGATTATAATTGCATAATTACCGGTCATTTTGTGCGTCGACATAAAGCTACTACCACAATTTGCCCAAGAAGTAGTAGACGGATGTATTTAATTTTAGGCCATTGGCTGCGTTAGCATTCCTTAGATTTGAATGGGGTGCCGAGTAAACATTTCGACCAAGCCCATCATCATCATTAGCATTGACTTAAAGCTTTTCGCGCCCATGATGTATATAGATGGTTTCGTCACTTTAATACTTAAAACTATAGCGAAAGACCTCGTATCAATGCCATACTTTTTCCATAAGCTGCTGCATAGCTCTTTTTTTCTATTATGTGTTTTATTTAAGTGCTCTTGAATAGTTCTTCACGCTTCATCCAGAGCTCCAAGGGTAATTGTAAACTCTAGCGCCAATTCGAATTGCTAGAGAAGATGTATAGACGAATATACGGGGAAATCGACAAGGAAGCGCACAATTATTTCAGTTACAGGTAATTTCGTTCGTCAGTAATTTTAGAACGCTTTACAGCCATCGAAAGTGATGATGCAAAGCCTCGCTTGAACGTCGTAAATTAAAAGCGCGCAGGACCAAAAAGTATGCAACTTAAGCTTCGTTCTGCTTACCGTATAATGCGTCCGTTGTACTGTAATCATTCTTACTCGTGATTTTTAAGGTTGTAAGATTTCAGTAAAAACAAAATTGCCGACCAAACGCTTCATGTCTTACTACGATAGATTTTCGTCTTCATACATCCAAGACGCGACTAAATCGGCCTCTAAATCCGGATCTACACCCACCACACTTTTTGTCTTCATAAAATCACTCAACACAATCCAGGCATGAGCAAAAGCGCACCGTAAACGCCCAAGCGAGCGTTTGGAACACAACCCTCCAAGATCGCGGTCAATTTCGATCGGATCTTCTACGCAAAGTCGGTTGTTTTTTTGACGAGACCAGCCTTTGCTTGTCTTTAACATAATTTCTTTCGTTCTTATACTGACAACTGTATGTTCGTAATCGAACTCGCAAGTGTAGAAGTAGAAAAATCTCTGACGAAGGTCTTGCCAATGGTGACAAGTGCTCTCGTGATCCTTAGCATTAACAAATACCTTGTCAACAGCATCGAGCTTCTCATCAATTATTTTATCTGATAGAGTTCGAAGAGTAGCCTCGTCTTCCGTAGCATGTGCGCTACAGTCGATTACAGGAAGGATGTTTACGCGCTGCAGAAAGTAGATAGCTAGCAGTACGAGCCCATAAGAGCTCAAGGCACCAGCGACAACACGCTTCTTTACTTGGCGCCAATAGCGCAGCCATTTGCATAGTTGCCGTACATGTGCCAATTGTTTTCGCTCAAATGGTGTAGCCTTCACGCCTCCATGCAAGAACCATCGCAGTAGCCGTGTGTTCCAGATTGCAGGGACGTTATTCACACACAGATCGCATGGAAGGCTTGTACGTGGGTCGAAGAAGTGCACAATAGGTATACGAGCTCCTGTAACAGCAGTAATAACTTCATTTTCGTCGGGTACTAGATAAAGACTCAAATGCTCTTTGACGTCGGTAACAAGAGATGCCGTGTTCTGGCGAAAGAGAAGGGCTGATGGAAGCAGAGCACAGAGATCAACATCTGAAGAATTCACCTCGACATTTTCAGATCGAGATAAAAGACCGGTGACTGAGGAGCCGAACACCAGCACTCGGGCATCCGGCCACAAGAGACGAAGACAATCTTGGACACGACAAGCAACTTCTAGTCGCCGCTGTAGCTCATCGTCAACATTTTCAGCAAATTCCATGGCGACGTGTTCATTCTCGGGGTGTGGTGAAAATACTGAGCTTAATTGGCCCACGAATGCACGCGAATGGATTGGGACGAGATGAAGCAGTTGTCCAGTTTTAAGACAATTGACCACTAATGCACGTTCCAACCTCCGTCCTCGCTCCCTCTTTTCCTCCGTTTTTGAGCCTTCTAACAGTGTTGGATGCAAAAGCAAGTTCACGGCGGCCTTCACCGCTGCCCCTTCTTTTTTGTTTTCTAAACTTAATAGCAACCACGGCCACAAAAACCGCTTCAGTCTTTCATCTGTTGCTAGCAAATCTTCATCCAATTCTACCAGAAATTGAGCCAAGAGTAGCGGCGGAGGTGGAGACATCATTAAAGTCGGCAATATAGCGGTCAACAACTCGTCACCTCGAAAATTGAGGCGCTTTGCGTAGTGAGCTGCAGCCCGAGGCGCTGCGCGTTCCATTAAAATCACGCGAACGACCGTCGCCCGAGCGTCCGGCGTCCCGATGTGCTGTGCAAGACTCTGTGCTGCGTCCCATTCGCAACTAGAGCTGCCTTCCAGTAATTTAGTCAATCCATCGTTTGTATAGATCTCAGAAATTGAGCGTGTTAAGCGTTCTGCCTTAGACTTACGGCGCCCTCGACGCTTTTTGCGATGCAAAATTGTTGGGCTTTCAGTCTCTTGACGCTTCATTAAATAACAATAAAATAGCTGGCATTTATTGGTGAAGCCTTTTAATTTTGTAACATGTGATATTAAAGCATACGGGTTGAAGTTGTCCTAATGTCACACGATCAAGTGATGTAATTGTACCTACCACTTGCCCCTTGTATGTGATCTCCCTGCGGATGACGGCTAGCGTCATCCGTTACGCGAGGTATCTAGAAAGAAACGCTCGCAATACATATGGTGTTATGGTGTTTATCTACAGAGATGACATTTTAGGATTGGTTGAAAATTGGTATTTTTGTTTAATCCGATTAAATATAATCAACCTGAAAACTACTTCCTAGAACGTAAGTGCGCACGTCGAGTTGAATTACCGCTCCCGTGACGTCACTAAGTCTACGGCTTGTAATTCGTTGGGTGAGGTCGCTTAATCGCCGACCAACTACCTCACTGCACGTGAGAGAAGACGGTCAACCGCTTCCTCGCTGTGCTACGGTGTGCGTCTAAGTAGAGCGTGGCCGCATTAAGTCGTACCCGCCTACGAAAAAAACTCAGAGAGCAAGGGGCATCACGCGAGTAACGCTTGGACCTTGTGGAGAAGGTCCAAGCGAGTCTTCAGGCGTCCAAAATCCTGACGAGCCTTCGCTCGGACATCACAAAGATCCGAGGTTAGTCGCAAGACTGGACCCTCGAGATCCGCATCGTTCGACAGCGCTTAACGCCTGCGACTGAACGGACAAAGGCAAGGCAACCACGAGCAGGTGGGCGAGATCGCCACTCCTATAGGGCTCCGCCGGTATTGACAGATGCGTGTGGTAATCAGCGCTTCCTTGTTGGAAGGCTGCTTGCTCACCGCTCTGTGAGGCAAAGGTATCACATCCTCGTCCAATGGATAGGTCACCCGAAGAGTTTCGACTCTTGGGATCCGATCGATACCCTACGTATTGATGTGCCCGACTTGATGGCTGCCTATGAAAAGGATCACCAGCTGAGGTCTATTCGCAAGTCTCAAATGGACTTGCTGAAGTCGCGTTGTGAAAGAAACAGGGGGGCACAGTACCGCCAATAATTTCATTCACGCGCAAGCGGGCGGCGAAATTAATTCGCTGCGACCGCTGTTTCACCGCATCGGAATGCGGCGCGTGAATTCCGCCTCGTACTGGTCGATTCTTTCATTTGAACGCTACAGGACCGAGATTGGGGAGATACGTCCATGATTCAAAACGCCATAATAATTATATGCGTCTAGAATAGTGAGCTCTAGGAGCGACGTTCTTGGCTTGTTTAAACGAGGCCATTTAGATGGAGGTGGCATAATTGATATAGCCACCCGTTACGTAGCCACGTTCGATACGACTGGCTGGTGGCACCGACTTAGCACGCTCACGTCTCGTCGGCGGAGCCTAACATTCTGGCTCCTCTATGTCAAAACCATTATGAATTGATCTGAGCATAAGCGTTGTGGTTTTACCCACCTCTCATTAATGGCCGTTGCGCTGACCAGCGCAGACGACGAGATAGAATTAACAAACTTTGTTGTCTCCATGTTGGGAGCAATGAGTGAAGTTTGAAAGAGCAAAAAAGCGCCATTATCTTTCCTCATTAGCTCGCTGTCCTCATCAGTGATCTGAGGTGATGGCAGCGGTGTCAAATCATTTTAGTCAACAATGAGCGACGGATCGACATTCTCACTGTGGTAGTGGGATGGATCATGTAGTCCAGTAAACGCAACAGCAGCAGTAGCTGTCGGCGTTATAATTGTGGCATTAGGAGACGGCGGCGTGATAACGCGGCGCGTGCGCTTTGCGCGTGGTTGAATGGGCGTCTTTGCAGAGACCCACTAATTTTGCTCCTTTTCGGTGGCATAATCTGCCCCGCGTAAGACACAGGTAGCAAGAGGAATGAGAGAACTAAGCGGAGCGTAAAGCTGTTCGCTGTTTCTCTGTCCTCTTTGACGAATTAGCAAAATGTGAATTTGTTCTGAAAGGGGTGTAACGGGCTTATGTTGCCCTTATGCTACACAATCCCGTTAAGTAGACTTGGGTGCTTGAGGAAATCGTCAATTATTTAAGTGATGTAATTGTACCTACCACTTGGGTGTGGCTCAAATTGTGATATACCCTCGTGTATGTGATGTCCTTGAGGGCATTCACATTAGTGGGGATGACGGCTAGCGTCATCCATTACGCGAGATATCTAGAAAGATACGCTTGCAATGCATATCAGTATTTATCTACAGAGATGTCATTTTAGGATTGGTTAGAAATAGGAATTATATTTATTACGATTAAACATAATCAGTCTGAAAATTACTTCCTAGAACGTAAGCCCGCATGTGGAGTCGGATTTCTGCTCCCATGACGTCACTTAGTCTACGGCTTATTGTTTGTTGAGTGAGGTCGCTTAGATGCCCACCAACTATCTCGATGCACATGAGAGAAGAAGTCAAACCACTTCCTCGCTGTGCTAAGGTGTGTGCTTAAGTAGAGCGTGGCCGCTTCAAGACGTCCCGCCTACACATTAGAAAGAAGTTATTTGTGAGAGCTCATACGTATATATACAAAGACTAAGTGGGTATTTCTACTTGTAAGGGCAATTATGACGAAATGAACGCCAAACACAGAACATATTGATGGACGCCCAACGCCAATGGGTGCGGGCAAACTAGCAAGTGGCAGAGCCGCATGTGCCGAGAATTTACCGGTGGGCTTTTCTCGCATGTGCGCACGTAAGAGTAGACCCATTAATATATTCAGGCCACCAATAATTATGACTTACTATAACCAAGAAGACCCTTATGAGCAGTATAATGTGCCTTAAAGAGGATTCGATGTTTAACTCATCATTGTGAGAAACTACGATAAGCGGAGGATGAGCGCGGCAGATCCGCGCGGAGGATCAGCCGCATCAGTGCAAAAGTACAACATACCATTTCCGTTAGAATATCGATGTAAACCCGCACGCAATTGTGCCGACGATTTAGCGACCGGGTCTTCATATTCATTATTCTAACATCCCGCCGAAAACCACACGATGTCATCCTTTGCATAGACCGCACAAATACGTAAGTGACTGGTAACAACAGGTTCATGAACGAGCAAGCTTGTGCTTCTTCTCGAAGTTATAGTCCGCAAACAATAGAGAACGGCGGGCTTTCCTCTGCGACAGGTGAGGCGACTGAGACGCATGCTCTTTAAAGACCACAAATGGCTTAGACCCGAGCAGATGCATTCTAAATTCGACAAGGGCATAAAATTAGCAAGTAGCTCTTTTTCATGAATGAAGTGGTTCTTTTTTGCAGCTTTACGCTGCCGAGACTCGAGCGCAATGATGCGTTCCTGTCCGTCAATATATGATCGTGACAGAGCACTGCCTCTGGCAAAGACTGATGCGTCACAGACCATATTGAATGCAGGTCAGGATCTGGCAAGGCTAAAAAATATGGGCATGTAGAAGACTCTCTTATATCGCTCTAAAAGCGCCGTTCTCGGTGCTAGGCCAGCATCTATCTGTATCCTTTATAAGGAGATTGAATAATAGGCGAGCCAAATCAGCGAAAATTTCGATGTACTGTCGTAATCTTTTCATTCTTACGAATCGGGAAAGCTAACATGGTTTGACTTTATATTCCGCTATTCGACCATGCTTACCAATGAAACACCCTTAAAAGATAATTTCTTTCGCACCAACGATTCTTGTGATTGCGTTGATATACATCGTATTCGTGCACATGAACTTAGGCTTAGATTGCAAGCTGTCTATATGATTGCCCACATTTGACCGACCCTACTCCGAAACACTACGGGCAAATATGTCATTGCATTATGTATGTGCATATTCTCTCTAAGAATGGAAAAGCTACGTTACCATGTGCAGCTGTACCAAGTCGAGCCCATTATAGAACTATTGGTATCTGTGCCGGTATAGTGGCAGCATCAAGCTAATTATCAGCATGAATAAGCACCACTTACCAGTTTGAATTCTTGACACAAATGTCGGTGTCAACTAGGTAGACTTACTCCCACGCACCATTCCTGCCGCATGCTTAAACACGGACATCTATCAGGGGGTAAAGCAGACAGTGGATAATGACACACCATGTACTAAAGCTCCTAAGTAAACGCAAGTCACGGATCTTTCAAGGGTTGATTATCACTTAGCGCACTAAATGTCGCTTTTATTGTTCTTTAGGACACTTCATCCAGAAGTGTTGATGAGCTCAGTTTAATATCATGTCGAATTACCAGTCCATTCTCAAAGCCTGGTCGAACTCGTTAAATACATTTTGACCAGCGCACAGAGAGCTGATGGTGGGATAGTCTCAAGTATAATATTACCATCAACCTTCAAATCAGTCTATCGACGATATATACCGCTTTTTGCTAGTAACAATTTGTGATACTACAGACGCTTCGCGTCTCAGCTGTTTCAGAAAAGAAGCTATATATCTGAGGTCTTTAATGTGAATGACATAAGTCTTGAGCGTTAGTAATTGACTATTAGTGCAACGTACGTACTCCGCTGATTGACAGTAGTTGAGATAACGAATCGCTGAATGCTGAAATCATTGATTACCTACAATCGAGTTAATTTGGATGTGCTCTCTTTGATACTTTTGAAACCTCACGTGTAAGTCCATCGCGATAGATCGGCCGTGTAGCACCACAATGACTGTTAGTTGTGACATTGTTGGCGAAACGCTTAGGCACACCAGGCTAAACCTTTTTGATGCACGTGAAGTGACACGTAGACGTTCACAGGATGATGAGCTTGAGCATCTCGTGTTGAGCAAAATAAGGTTGGCGAGTCTTTACATTTGGGAACACGGATGTCCCGGCCCTATGAGGCACACCACCGTCGAGCATCTTCACGGAGTCTGTCATTGGCTCGCGTCAGCAGCGCTTAGTTGCCTAGCAAAGGTGGGTATATGACTCGCTAAACCTTCGCTATGAGTATTGCACGTTACGCCAACGGTCTAAGACCTCCAATCAATCCATATCCATGGCGTTCAAGCGAGGTCATACGAAGGATGATATCTCGAATCGAATAAACAAAAAGGCAGCGTTCCATGCTGCCAAAGTTCAAATTTTCAGCTAAGTTCAACGGAAGTTTAGGGATAGCGACTCGATTCCCAGTCGCTAAGCAAGAGTGATCGATCACCGTCATGCGTTTTAAGCGCCTCAGAATTTTGCTGTGTCACTCGTAAGAACGACGTCGAGCTTATTGCAAGATATTCAGGGTCAATTAAAGCAACCATGGCCTTTTTTTCTTGGCTTTTTATAGTCGCCTCTTTGACTAAAATGTCTGACTTGTATCGACGCTCCGTGCTATTAGGCATGAGCTCATTGGGGCTAACCCCTCTTTCCCCCTACCTTTTTGAAATTTCACAGAGCCTAGGTATTCCTAGTGGGCGCACGCGCCCTACTGGAAGTTGACGTGATTCCACACCGTACCGCCGTATTTCTGGTGATATTGCTCGACTGAGCCTTGCGATGATTGTGCAATGGACACGTCGGGCGAAAGTGGCTCGTGGTACGTACAAAAAGAATATCTACGAATATTCGTCTGCTATACGATACGCCTGAAGTTCTGCTGCTCTTCTATCAGCGGCTGAGGTCCTTTAATTTTAGTATGTAGTATGTGCTCAAAGAGCTAGAATGACGTCCATGCCTACCGTAGTAAGCTGCTTTGAAGTTGAACTTATAGTTTAAAGCAAATTCAGAGTCGCTTTAAACGTAGCAAGTGAGTTTTGAAAAACTTCCATTCTGGCCACGCCCGTGCAAGAAAAACCCTCCCAATATAATAATTGCCAAAACAACCTCTCGTAATGGGCCAAGCTGCATCGCAGCCATAAGAGTTCGCAAATCTTAAACATAGTTTGCTAGATCTTCCCTGAATTGACCGTAGCAGTAAGCCTGTAAGGCGGAGCGAACATGCGACAGTTGCTGTTTTTTTGCGTGCCCATGTGCGGAAAGCAACTTCTACAGACATGTTGCACGTCAGAGCCCAATATTCAGCTCTGCCACGGAGTCTAGAAATGGCAAAGCAAACTCGCTGTTGCTTCGATCGGAACATAGCTGAGTTAATGGCCCTTTCCATATTTCTAACCCAGAGAAAATAACTCTTTTTTCACTTGCTCGCATTAGTCTTTACAATCAAAACAAGAGGGCGAACGCTAGGCTCATTATCAGGTACGTAAATGTATCGAGCAGGCATAGATGCTGCCACATGGTCATGGACATGTATAGTCAGGGTGGATTCAAAATACATAAAGGCGCTAAGCCGCGATTAAGCACTTCTTCGCCCTGAGATAGGGCATTGACCATTTGCTCATTCCCAGCTTCTCGAACGCAGGTTGTTTTTGAGCCTCTGAGTCCCGTCAGTGATTCCATTCTCCCCGAAAATAAATCTCGGTGTAATTTGGCCAAAAGCTTACCAAGCTTAACGGTTGTACTTAATTGCTTAAGGTCAGAAAAGACGTATAGGCTCAAAGAGCCACTGAGTTCTAGAAAGTCGTACAACCTCACAGCGATGATTAGTCGTAATTAAAAGGACATGTTTTTGTAGATTTTTTGGCTACTGTTGCCCAAAGTATGTGCTTTCAAAGGGATTTTAACTCTTATCGATCAGGAAGAAACCTAATGCATTAGGTTCCCTGGGGGACTGAACAATATTTATTCTTATACGTTGATACAGATATACCTGAAATAGACCCTTCTGTCTCAAATAAGAACTAATAGAAAATCCCTTTGTAGTGGTTGACACATGACAACCCCATAAAACGGTCAATTAATATTGAGTGTATATTATCCTAATGTGCACCACACAACATTAACGCTTAACAACCATCGTGCAACCCTGTTGCAAGGGCCGCGTCTACCTACCTTTGCGCACACGGATTTTGCGTCGCGTCCACCAAGACGAAAAAACTTAGCTTAATGACTTTCAGGGCATCTATCTTTACAGGTGCGTCGTTGCTAAGCTGATCAATCAAGCAGTAAGCTTTAGAATATACATATGCTGCACCTTAATGCACTGAATGCTACCTCAAATTGAAGTAGCTTGAAGACCACAAAACTTTGCTCTGCTTGATCGGTTCGTGGCAATTTACGTTTTAGGCAAGTGGAACGTCAGATGCATAATTATGTTGAGATTCTCCAGCCATGCATCGATGCAAGCAAAAGAGCGCAAAGGAATGGCTGGAGATCCACAACTTACATTGTTTTGTAGATGAATAAATACACAATTCACGCAACAAAAATGCGGCACCTTGGCCTGAATAGTTTAATAAGAATCATTCTCTTATTGTTGCATGAACGCAGCCCTACCGTAAGATTATTTTTATTTTACGTGCCGTCAATGACACTTTCCGCCTACGACTTTACAGCATGTGAAACAAAAGACCGTTAATATTTAGGTCGAATGCGTCAGCTAACATTAAGATCATTAAATGACATTTCTTTTTTTGAAGCTTTAAAGAATCGACATAGCCGTGAGTTGACGTGTCATTGCAATTTTCAATCTTCCGATCCAAGGAAAAGGACTGAACAAGCGACGATGAGATCATTATCTTACATCGGCAACACAAAGTCGCTCAGAATGCAGATATTTTCGCTAGGGCTCCAATTTATAATTGGTTGGCATTGCTGGCGGCCCAATGCTTCAGTCAGAGTGGCATACGGCGCTTCCGGGATTATAAAATTCTGTTGAAGATTTAGTGGCTTCATTTTGATTGAGCTTATCCACACGAATAGTCGCTAGTAACATCAGCCACTCTAGTATCGAAGCAGTCAAGCAAATTCCGGGGAGGTGAATATTTTCAGTTTCAATAACGGCACCTCACAAGCAGGACAACGACCTAGCGATTGACAAGTTCTTTTCGATCGCTTAGCAGCGGGCCATACGACGTCGACCTCCCACATAGCTCTCCGAACTTCTGTGCGTTCAAAGAAAAATGAGGGTGGCGGCTTGTACATGCTTTGGTTAAGATGATTCTGCAAACGGTAGCGGCTCAATCACCAATATCGAGAAATGGAGCAATAATTGATGGTATGTCAAGGAGTACCATCTTTTTGTCCGTGGATCTGATCAACGGATGCTATCACATCTTTATGCGTGAACAGGACATTCCGTTTACAGCAATAGCTACTCCAAGCTGTATGCTGCGGGGGTTACTAGTGTGCCACAGTAGCTTAAAATGCATTTGCTTCATTCAACAGATGTAAAGCTAACCTGTTGAGATCGGTGCGAGATTTTGCACCGTTTTAGTTTGATGATGTTTTTGTTCATAGCCGAGCCATAAATGAATGCCAGGACGTTGGAGTACGCAAGATTCTTACACTTATGCGTGAGCATAATCTTTATGAAAACCTCAACAAGTGCATATTCATCTGCAAGTGAAAAAACACTTCTTGGGCGCATCGTGGGTAAAGATGGCTTACGATTTTTTTTTGAAAGATCAAGGAGATCACTTACTGGCCTGTGCCAGTAGGTGTCAAAGGACTTCTTTAATATTGACGTACTTGCACAAGTACTCTCGCAGGTATGGCCAAATGACAGTGCATATGTTTTGCTTACGCAAGAAAAGTGTAAAGTGATCATAGATCGATGATTCTCAGCGTTCTTTTAAAAGTCTCAAGCAAAGCTTGATGCAATCGTCGATCTTGGCGAATGCAGAATTTTGCGATCGGCTATGCGTTAATGCAATATGACACAGACGGCGCCGAGCACGTTGTCTGCTATCGGACGCGTCAGCTTCATCCAGCTCAGCGCCGCTGTGGCATGACTAGCCACTCCCATAGCATACCGTTTGGGGGGCTTACTGCTGAGAACGGAATATATTGTTCACGCATAAGGATCTGATAGAATCCATCATTAAGATCCGTTGACGAAAAAATAATACTCTTTGACATGCCGTCAATGAAAACGTCCTTTCGTATTATCGGCGTTTGAGCCGGTAGCGTTCAGTTTATTGAATGCATGCACAATCCGCTATCCTTTACGTAAGCAGAATGTCGGAGAGCTATGTGGGCAGTATTTTTCCTCACATGGCCCGCTGCGAAGCGATTGGCAAAGAATTTGTCGACCGCTAATACTTGTTTACGAGGCAATGACCATTAATTCATGACACAGTATTTCGAACCTGGAATTAGGTCGATTTCGTGTCGAATGCCTTCATCCTGAGGCAACTCGCACGGTACTGATTCAGGGAAGACATTCTTAAATTCTACTGAACCTTTATACATAGAGGGTTTGTATTTAAAGACTCCCAGGATTGGGTCGTAAAACGACCGATCCGATTATTTTCGTCGAGGACACTTCCGTCCATCGAAGAGCTACTGAGAATCCGTTCATTCTCAGGAAATACTATTGTCGACCGAATAGCGGCCACGTAGTTGTCATCTGCGACAAGTACGCAGATTTGCTTGAATTTGCCACTTCGCAGATCACGCAATAATCGTTTCGGTTCTAGCGTTGGGAATTGAGTAATCTTCGAAGTTAAATTCGGAGGCGCTATTAGATCAAGTGTATATGCTCCTACACTTGATTAATTGCTTACTAAGTCATGTATTGTCTATGTTTCTTCCTTAAAACTTATTTTCAAGGTACCTGGGAACCTTTGACCACAGGTTTCCAAAAACTTATTCCCACAAAGATTATTTGGGAATTATCCCCCCCTACTGCCTCTAGCTGTGGTTGCGTTACCACAGCGAGATCCTCTATAAACGACTCTACAGTCGATCTAGAACTTTCGCACTGTCTCTTACAGACGGGCTTTTTAAAATTTCTTGAATGTTGCTTTACAAGCAAGCATCGTTGTCACGTACCACTTAACCTATTCGAGTGGTCAAACTTCGACGCTGCCTGTGCTTGTGCACAGCCTTCGGGATCTAACTATATAATGTGCTGGGTATTCGCACTGAGGTCTTGTGCAGCTATGCTAACGACCGAACCACAAGTGAGGCCATCGCACTCACTCGTACGACATCCACACGCTTGTTGATGCTCCAAGACGTCCATCAGTTGGCTATGTGATGAATAGGAGACAGGCATCGTCACGGCTTGATGCTACTAATTTATACATGGCTCGTACTTCTGAGCCATGGTATTCTATAAATGACATTAAATTTGTCATCCAAACTTAGTGAGATGAAATCATCATCGTACTGCTTACCCTTTAACGTGTATTAGATACCAACTACACGTTTCTTACTGTTACAGATGCGCCTGTTGCTAGGCGCACTGTCATCATCGTTAGAGGGATATCGCGCTTACCAAATTTGAGTCTACAATCTTCTAGCGATTCACGTCTATTAGAATTGTACGACGCCTCATAACCGACACGGGACTTAAGCAACTTTTTTTTACCCTTTAATTTTCAGGGTGATGATGTCAATTGCATCCTCTGGGGCTGTTACACAGTGGTTGTGTATGAGGCGCCAAAAGGCCTGCACATTCTTTTGACGTTGCTGGATCAGTAGGGTGCTCCGCACCTACTAAACCCGACCGTTTCTTGACGATCCGCCTCGATGTTGCGATTTTGCAGCAGCGTTGAATCCGCGACCTTCGCTGTTCCAAGCGAGAGATCGGTATTTTCCAAGGTGCTTTTAGGCACTGGCCGAAAGGCACTACACTCATAGACGTAGTGGCTCATTTTTGACAACGATTGCATTTCCGTAACCGCTTGTAACTTGAAGAGCAAGGTTCTCGTTCTATACATGCGAGAAATCCGTGGGTTCTGGACCTTTGTTCTCTTGTCGTCTCGGTGGGCGATATGCACCCGAGTGGGGACGAATGCCTATGTCAGGCTAAAGTCCGCCTGTTCCGCTATAGAGATCGCTTGGTCAAGCGACTTAAATTCTAGCCGGAACAGGTATGTCTTAATAGGCCCGTCTCCAAGATCTTTAATAAACACAGTTACCTGTGGAGTTCATTAATTGGATGATTGGATGACTAACGATATAAATGACCAGGTATTGTGTATGCTGGGCATAAGCGTGAATTTCACGCTTGCCCTGCTTCAAATCCAGGAGCTCAGCCCGAGCCCTGATTTCGGCACGTGGTGGCTCAAATATCTGCCTGAGCTTGGTCTTCAAGACCTTATACGACCCAAATACTAATATGTCGTGAAACTTATGCCCCAAGGCGCAAGATTTGGCACGTCCGGCTTAGTTGGACATACCAAATTTCACTTTCGGCGCATCATCACTGACACGACGAGCTTCTATGGCGTCGTCCAACTTGACGAACTATCTCAAAAGTAAGTCACCTTCGACTGCCTTAAACTTAGTGATTTCTATCGTTAAGCTTTCTGGTCGGCGTAGAGCGTTGGCTCATTAGCAGCATATACATGCTTCTATTTCAACAGTTTCAACTGTTGAGCACCCTGTTTTCTCAACACGCGGAAGTGCTGAGAGCCTTTTTACTGAAGCCAGGTTACTTTCTCTTGCGCTCCGTCAAGTTCGTGTTGAATGATCTAGGCTATGGCTGCATGCTGTTCATCTCTACCCAGAGTGTACAGCATGGCGCCAACGTCTGGCTTGCCTACGACAGAACTCATTCGTTCGAGCGCTCTCCGTTAAGGTCACTCAAATGGGTAAATCCTTCACGCGTCGCCTAATAACCTTCTCAAGAGGCTGGAAAGCTCCCTCCCTCTTCCTTTAACATGGCGACGTTGCATAGAACGTGCGTAGGTCGCTGAACGTACTACAAAGTGCTCGCAGCTGTAAGAGGGCACCTCTCACTAGTACTGGTAACTACTGGTTGACCTTACACTGATTACAGTGAGAATTAGGTGCCTCGAAACTTCACGTTCACAGGGGTACAGATGAAGGCTTTTAAGTAGCTAGGGGTTTTTAGCAACCAAAGGTAAATCAAAGGATTTATATTAGGGAGAAGTAAAACAGTATTAATCTATTTAGTTTCCTACGTAACAATCTTCTATCTACTACTTGACTTAATATATCAATATCTAACTAAGTATGGCGCCACCTTGCGCACCGCACAATCATGCCTTATAACGGTTGGCGGGGTTGATTTATACTGAAATCAACCAATCAATAGAGCTAATGTCTTATTGGATCAATATTATCCAATTTTGGAAATATTGAAACTATTTAAGTTAAAATTAATACAGATAATAATTTGTTCTCATTATTTATTTCCTTCTATAGGAAAAAAAAGTTGTTATTCCTCTGATAGGAAATAATAATTATGTAAGAAGACACCCCTTTACAATCTCTGTAGATATGCACTGATATGTATTGCGAGCGTATTATCTCTAAATACCTCGTATCTTGATGACTCTAGTCGTCATAAAGGATGACGCTGGGCGTCATCATGGGCGTCATCACTTCCGATATGAATGCACCTATATGCATCACATATACAAAGGTGGGTCACAATGTGAACCATACCCAAGTGGTGGGCCTATTACTTCACTTAAGTAATTGACCATCCCCTTAACTACGCAAATTGTACATAACGGGGATTGTGTAACATAGGGCAACTTTAGACCGTTGCACTCACCAATGACATTAGGCCAGTTTTTTAAGGACTAGTCACCGTTAATTGTTAGCAATTTTCGAGCTTGACACGGTCAATGTGTGATCTCGAGAATATCACGGCAAATTCTTAAAACATACTTAACTCTGTTTTTGCCGCATTCTCCAGAATTCTTGTCAAAAGCTGGAAACGCGAAGTAGAAATTTAAGCGCATCGTAATCATAAACAAGAATACCGACATTTGAGTTCAAAAAGTTGGATAGTCGCGACAGCTAGCTGGAAATTTCTTTCCCGAAGGCCAGAAATCAAAAATTAGAGCACGGACTGTAACGGGGCACTACTGACTTTTACTGCTTCAGTACAAGTCCACTTCGCACTGCCTCAGTGCGAGTGGTGCCTCACGTCACTTCACGTACGCTAGTATTGCAGAGGAAGACTCTCTTTAAAATAACACTTGCTTTAAAAAGGGTTAATAAAAAACTGTATAAAATATAATTAAGTTCTTCTTGTCTATCTACTTAAAACAAACTTAATTTTAAAATAACACAAAACATGTAACGGGCTAAAGTTGCCCTAATGTTATACAGTCCCTGTTAAGTACACGTGGTATACTTATGGGGATGGTCAATTACTAAATAATAGTAATTAGACCCAGCACTCGGGTGTGGTTCACATTTTTGACCAACCCTTGTGTATGTGATGCACATGGGTGCATTCACGTTAGCAGGGATGACGCCCAGCGTCATCCGTGATGACGGCTAGCATCATCCGTTACGCGAGGTATCTAGAAAGATACGCTCGCAATACAGTAGAACCCCTCTAAAGTAATACGCTTTAAAGTAATAATACGTCCTAAGTAATAAAATTTCGTGGTCCCGAGTTGGGACTTAAGGTTAAAGTAATATTTTGCCAAAGTAATAAAGTAATATTTTTTAAAGTCCCACTATTAGTAGACACATACCCCAAAAGTAATATATTAAGTTGTATCTAAAAAAAATTTTTTTTCAAATAACTATACTTCTTTTGCCGCTTTTGAGAGAAATCGATGGAGAGTGACTTGCTTCTTTCCAGTAATCTGTATCCTTTCAAAATCGTCCAAAACTTCATTCAGTTTCCTGTGAGTCGTGGAAGTATCACACTTTCTCTGCATGAAGTACAGTTTACACAACCTTATTGCATCAAGGACGTCCTTGGCTTTCACGGGGGCTGGCACTTCGCTATCATCCGCATCGGGAATCCCTCCTTCCACTTCTACAGGCAAAGACAATCCATGTTCTTCCATTGTTACTGTCACAATGTCTTCTACGTCAGGACTATAGGCGACCTCTCTCTCCAAGGGGTTGTTGAGGATGGCGTTGATGTCCATTGGATTGCGGTACAGTTGATCATTCTGTAACATCAGGTCATCTGCAACATTTGCGGGGGGTTCGGTCGCCCTAGCAGGAACTTGGATGTTCAAGCTTGATGTCCGAATTTTGCAGTAATTAAAACAATTACGAATAGTTTCCTTGGTCACCATATTCCAGGCCTCCACAGCCCACACCATCGCCTTCAAAACATCCACTTTTTTATGCGCTTCCACATTGTCAAGTGTTTCATCCAGCTCCAATGCTCTTAGCAAGTTGCGATTGAAAATTTTCCTGTAAAAGGCCTTCAAAGTTCGAATAATGCCTGCATCACAAGGCTGAATTCGGGAAGTTGTGTTGGGCGGCAGGTAAAGGATTTTAACATTCGCCAGCTCCGGCAAGCTATCAATTGGAACATGAGCAGGACAATTGTCCATAATCAGCAGCACCTGTCTTCTCCCCATCCTCCGATTAAACCATTGTAGCCATTCCAAAAACAATACACTGTTCATCCAAGCCTTCGAGTTTGCCCTGTAGTGGCAGCCAAGGTTCTGACGATTGATATTTTTGAGACAACGGGGATTCAAGTATTTCCCAATCACCCAAAGTGGGACACGATCTGAGCCATCTCCGTTGGCACAAACAACAAAAGTTAGCCGTTCCTTGTGCTGCTTGCGGCCCTCCAGTTGCTTCGTTGCAAGTGAACGATCAGCCTAAAGTGAGGAGGCAATAAATTTTAGTATTTGAAGTTGCTTCCAAAATGATTTCAACTGGCCCCGACATACCTGAAGTCGGTAAAACAAACCCGTTTCATCGATATTGTAGATATCCTTCCATTCATACTGATCCAAAACTTCTCGAAGGGCGGGTAAGGATTGCTCGAGTATCTCCATGATAACCGAAACGCTCTCTCCATGTCTCACTCGCTCTTTGATTCCATATCGAGCTTTGAACCTGTTCAACCAGCCATTGGAGAATTGAAACGTATTTGTGTCTTGATCGGGGTACAGTCTCTCCAAAAAAATCCTCCCCTTTTCTTTATAAAGTTCACCCGAGAGATCCATGACATCTTCGTAAGTTCGCACAAATTTGTAAAGTGCCTCTTCCATGAGAGGGTATTCTACAGTCTTCTGACGCTTCGCATCCATACTAATTTTTGCTCCGTCTCCTGCACCAGCTTTTTCACCTTGGGAGATCCAGTGCTCCTGCTGCTTGAGAATCTTGGAAATCGCAGCTTGACTGACAGTCATGCCAAAATTCTCTACCACCCATTGTGCAATATCCTTCTGTGTTCCACTGGTATCACGCTTCCTTTTACTGATAGCTATGCGGATTTCATTAGTGATAGGAGCATGAGCAACCTTCAGGTGTGCTTTCGCCATTTTTTGTGTTAAGTTTGCAGTTCTTGCTTAGACGTTTAGATTTGCCGTTCCTGTTCTGTACTTCTTATAAATATTTTAGTTTAGTTAAAGTGTCAAAGTTGAAGCTTCACGTCG
Organism: Bremia lactucae; assembly: GCF_004359215.1. Classification (NCBI taxonomy): domain Eukaryota; phylum Oomycota; class Peronosporomycetes; order Peronosporales; family Peronosporaceae; genus Bremia; species Bremia lactucae. The sequence continues at coordinate 340,998 of NC_090614.1, forward strand.
AGGGTTAGGGTTAGGTAATGCGTCAGCTGCACATTGAGCTTCCTAAACGAAAATTTTCTGGAGAGAAGAGGTTGGCATCTAAAGTAATAAAACGCATAAAGTAATATTACTTTTCGGTCCTAAGAGTATTACTTTAGAGGGGTTCTACTGTAGTCTCCAAATATTATTCACCGTTTAGACAATATATTAATTAACAATCTTTAAGTGTTAATTTCATGTTACGATACACCCGTTATACAGACGGCTTCAATTTTTCTAAGTGCGTTAAAAGTCGCTTGCAAAAGAATGTGTGCCACATTTAAAACCGTTTCTCTTTTAAGAAAAACTGATGTTATTTTCCGACATGAACCTGTCTTTGTGGTCAAGCACAGCCCAAGATGGAATCGTCGCTAATCACAAAGATTCAAAATAATTCCGAGCGTTTTTGACCAGAAAGTCAGTAACATATCAGGGAAAGCTTATAAAATCCTCCGTACGCCGATATCGAAAAGTGGAGGAGTAATTGGGCTCTCGCCAATCACTGTGGGCGCTAAAATTTTTGCCGACGTGTCCCGTCCCGTCGTTGTCACGAAAAGATCAGCCAGTTTCTATGAATAAGCTTCTTGGTACCTAAGACCCACCCTGTCCTCATTGCTAAGAGTGAGGCCTTCGCAGAGGCTGAATAATTGTAAGCTCCGATGCCGCCCAGTCTTATGGCGTGTTTGCAGTCCCAGGACGAGTCACCGACGACCTTCAGGCCGTCCTACAATGCCAAGCAGACTCCGTGTCTCCCCTCGCACCCTACCCCTATTAGCGCCACGCGTGCTCGCACACATAGCCTTCCTGGCACTGATGAGCAACTTTTAGACCGAAATAGCTCGTGGATGCAGCTAGTTATTGACCGTGGTCTATTTCGCAGCTTTGAGGGAGTTAGCGTGGAAGTAGCGAGACTCAGGCGCATACAGAATTTGGACATGTACTCCTCGGATATCGAGACCGTGGTTGAGCCTCATCCTGACCTTGCTTTGGTGCAAAAGGAGCTCAGCCGCGCAAGGCGCAAGTCCGTACGTATTCGTGACGACCAAAAGCAAATGATTAAACAATTTGAGGCTCAGCAAGACCGTGGCATACTGAAAAAATATCTGGCTATTGCAACAGGATCTGCTATTCACCATAAAATTAAGATGGAGGAATTGAAGAAGAAGCTTGGCCGGCACATGGCTGAGGCTGCGCATGCAGATGCTGAACTCAAGAGACTCGAGCGAAGATCTTGCTCACTTGTGGAAGACTGGAAGCGGCGCACTTCTTTCTCTTGCCGTAGTAGTCAGTCTGCGCACGATAATAATGTGGACTTGAGCATAATTCAAGCAAAAGAATGCACGATTTACAAGGAAAATGAAAATGATATCATAGAACGTCTTGAGCAGCTTGAAATGGAGAAGCAAAAGCTATTGGGCCTCTTGCTTAGGACTTTGCGTCTTCCGGACGCCTTGCAAATGCATTCAAATGTGGCTGTGTACGCTTCTGAAGTGCAGTCTTGTGAGTCCGTTAAACGGCAAATCGATCGTGCATTGGGACTTTATCACCAGGCACTGCAGCTTCTGCGCATGGCAATGGCTACGGTCGTTTCATCTCAGTATACGGGCTCTGTGAAAGAATTTGCCAGTGGTCCGTTTGCTCTCACTGTAGAGGCTGGTCAACTCATGCAAGCTGCAGCCATTGGCATCCAGCCTGAGGCTCGGCGCCGGTATCGATTTTTCGCTCTAAAGCTGCTAAATTTACGCCTGCCGAAGTTTCCTCAAGTCGTCAGCGACTTTGTTCGTCGCGCGCGACCCAACTTTGATCCTCGGAGCGCTCTTGCCCAAGAATTTGTGAGGAGGCTTCCGGCATGTGAATATACAATGGTTCAGACCCATAAGTTTGTGATTGAAAAGCTAGAGCTTTTGGATCGATGGAAGCGCACAGTGGAGCAGGACCAAGCACACGCGCAGGATTCGCAGCAACGCCTTGAGACACAACTGCAGCAGCGCTTGGCTGTGTTGGCCCGTTCAATCTCAGTCTAAATTTTATTTTTAGCCCAGCTATACAATTGACGAATTGATTGAGAACACGTGCGTATTGCGCGAGGGCTAGATTGAAATTTATAAATGTTTATAATTTAGTGCGTACCGAAGGAGGACTCGCAAACTTCTAATATCAAATGTCAACATTGTGAGATTGCAGTGCCGCACTTTGCAATAGATTGGTAAAAGGTATCATAAGCGCCTACTTCCAAGTATTCGTGTTGGAGGCCTATTGCATATTGGGTCTGACAATTGCGCTTTCAGCGTGTTAATTCCTAAAAAAGCCTAAAATCTAAAATCGAACGTGGCCAATCAAAAGCATGATTTTTCTAGGTGATTGTGGTGCACCTCAAGTGACGTGCTTTGGAAAATGTCAAGGCCAATTATGGCTGCTTGTGCTCCCGTATCTCGCTTGTCAATTGCTCCCATGGTAAGCCTTTTTGTCGTCTGCAATGCATTAGAGCATTCTGACAAAAATCATTTCTCTTTGCAGATGGACTGGACAGACCGCCACTACCGTTTCATGATGCGCATGATCACCAAGGAGACGATGCTGTTCACAGAAATGGTGGTGGACCAGACTGTGAGTCCTCATAAGCTCTTGTCAATTGCCAAAGTTTGACTTGAATTACAAGGCGAAATTATCTATGACTTTAACAGTTGCTGCACCAAAAGAAGAATCTCGACTATTTTCTCGGCCACGACCCCGTTGAAGCCCCACTCTCGCTGCAACTGGGCGGTAACAGCATAGAGGATCTAGGTGGTACGTTCTTTAGCTCCGCACGTGGACATCCATATTCTGGTTTTAATTTAATGCGAATCGCCATTTGATTGCAGCCGCGGCGCATCTAAGTCAATTGTATGGCGGATTTAAGGAAATAAATCTGAATACTGGCTGCCCTAGCGCGCTTGTGTCAAGCCGTTGCTTTGGAGCTCGCCTTATGTTGGACCCTGATCGCGTGCGGGATATATGTGCTAATATGCGGCGCAACATAGAGCTGGCAAGAAATGAGAAACCAACATTTCCAGCGGCTGAGGTGTCGATCAAATGTCGCATTGGAGTGGATGACAACGATAGTTATGAAGAGCTGCATTACTTTGTTGCTACGGCGGCTAGTGCTGGTGTACGTCACTTCATTGTGCACGCACGCAAGTGTTTGTTAAAGGGTCTGAGTACCAAGGAAAACCGCACGATCCCACCGCTTCGCTATGATGTCGTGTACCGACTTAAGCAGGACTTTCCCGACCTATCGTTTACACTCAACGGTGGCGTACAGAGTATTCAGCATGCGCGAGAGCTTTTGAATACCACTAATGCGGACGGAATCATGATTGGTCGTGCAGCGTACAACAATCCTTGGAATTTTCGCGATGCTGACCGACTCATCTTTGATGCTGACCGCAATCCGAATTTATCACGTCGAGAGATCATCGAGCGGTATTTAAATTACGCTGAGGAACTACAGGAGAAGTGGGGATCGAATGAACCATTGAGTGGGTCTCCCTATACCATGGCCACTTCTATGCTAATGAAGCCGCTGCTGTCTCTCTTTAAGTACGTGAATGTTTGGCACGTCTGCACTGTTATAACGTTGACGCCTCTTGCATATTTCTAGTGGCGAATTTGGCGGTAAGGCATTTAAACGTGAAGTCTCAGCTCAATGGGCGAAGAAGGGCCCACGACCAGAGCTACGTGAGATGATTGAAAACGCTATCAAAGTACTTCCTGACAAGGTTCTCGATGAGCGTGTAGAGGACGAGCTTGTTCAAATACGTGCAAGCTCTTATGCTTAGACAATATTGCCCACAATATGTTACGAGTATTATGTAAAATGCACCCCAAAGTTTAAGTGTTCCGTGTATGCTCAAGCTGTTCTAAAAATTCATCAATAATAGTAAACACGTCTTGTGGAATTTGAGCGCGAGCCATGTGATCGCGCAGCTGCCCGGCATTTGGCATACCTTTCAAGTAAGAACCGTAGAATTTTTTCATGCGAGAGAATCCGATAAGGCCTGGATCAAGCAACAGCTCTTGAAAAAGCTGTGTATGACGCCGAACTACTTTTAATTTTGCGCGTAGTGGCACATGCGATGTATCGGGGTAGCCCTGGAAAAGCCAAGGATTCCCCAAAAGCGCGCGACCAAGCATCACACCATCGACTCCGTACATATCAACCTTTTGTTGTGCATCCACAAGACTTGTAACATCACCGTTGCCAAGAATGAGCGCTGGTGACCCTGTTGATTTCACCAGTGTCACAATGTCACCGATTACATCCCAATGAGCTGAATATTTTGACATTTCATCGCGCGTTCGTCCATGAATCGTAATCACTTCTGGTTCCGAATCAATTAATCGCAATATCCAATCTTTGTATTCAATATGGTGGAAGCCAATACGCGTCTTGACAGTGACTGGAATGCCCATCGCTCCGCGTTTGCACGCAGCCACAATTTCCAATGCCAAGTCCGGCTGCAAGATCAATGATGCCCCGCTGCCTTGATTAGTGACGTTGACCTTGGGGCATCCCATGTTAATGTCAATGCCGTCGAAGCCCAAATCGCGCACAATCATGGCTGACTAATAACGACAACGCGAGCAGACGGTCAATATGACGACTTCGACAATGCGGATCCAAAAAATGTATACCTCATAAAACTGATCAGGCTTCGAGCCAAAAAGTTGCGCAACCACAGGTCGCTCTTGCTCTGCATACTTGAGGGTTGTCATCATACGGCGGCGCGAGTCCGTGTCGTGCGTCAAAGCTTCGCAACTAACGAACTCGGTCCACATGACTGCTGGTTTGGCGATTTCACTAATAACGCGCCGAAAAGCTGCATCCGTAACGTTTGCCATTGGCGCCACGCAAAAAAGTGGTCGCTTCAAATTGCGCCAAAAGCTGCTCATACCTTGCGCCAATTGCTAAGAATCGCCAATTCAGTGGTAGTGGAGGTATACATACAACATTTGCTGTTTTGTTATCTCTATGTTGTTTATCTTGTTTATACAATTAATTATCGTTATCGAAAACGACAAATAGCCAGCTCTTTGTAAAAATTGTATGCAATTTCAGCGCTCGATGCACGTTACAATCAATTCCTTTTGATTAATTTGGCTTAACGTTATAAGCCTGAAATCTCCACTTTCTAAAGCCCACATACATCTAAACAGGTGTTAAGAATCTCGCTACAAGAAAGGTAACATCGCCATGCCGACGGAGCGCTCGAGCCGTCGCGATCGCTCGCGTGATCCTGAGGATAATGCTGGCAGTGAAACGGGTGCGCGTTTGCGCCGCAGCATGCGTAGTATGGTCGCTGATTCCGATGGTGCAGACACAGACGCTAGCTCAGCTGGCCACCGGTCGGATGAACCTCAACACCGTTTGGGCCGCCGCAGCAGAGCACGCAAGGCAGTTGAAGACGCACGAAAGTCCTTGCGAAGTACTGAAGACCGCCATATTGCTCATTTTGGGAATGAAGACGACGAAGTCGACGACAATAACAGGGAGCAAACGGATGTTAGAGGACGTCAGCGCTCACTGTCTAATTTATCGAACACGTCGTCCGTCTCGGCATCTTCGCTAAATTCTGAATCGCTTGCAGGAAATCAGTGTCGCACACGCATTGATCAGCAATTGGCCGAGCTGGAACAGAAGAAGAAGATGGTCGAGGACGGTACGCTTGCCGAGTTCTGTCGTCGCGTAGCTGCTTTCAAGGAGGAGCGCAATCGCCTCTTGCAGACTGCCGAACTGCATAAAAACTTGCAGCTGAAAAATGGACAGGATCTTTACAAGTTTGAAGTACAACGGGCATACCATTTATGGGAAAATGATCAGAAAGAGTATAAGGACAAGCTGCTAATTAATTTGGACACCATCATGGCGAAGCTTCAGGCCGAAATGAAGGCGCTGTGTGACATTAAAGAAATTGTCACAACCAATAGAAGCAAATCGAAACAGACGGTCGAAAGTAGCAACGCTGACAATGTATCAGTCCATGTTGCTACTATAAAGGAACGTACGAACGCAAGTAATGTAAACGTCGAGCCAAAACAGGAGGAAGGTGAAGTGCTGGAGCCTCATGCGACACCTGATAGACAGCTCATAGTTAAGCGACGTAAAATCGGCTCATCAGCGAAAGCAGATGCATTCAAGATCCCGAAGGGAATGGAGTGCTTACCATTCAATGAAATCCGAGCTGACATTGAAGCCATCGTAAGCGACCGCAACAAGGCAGCTCAAGCGACAGCTGACCACTTGCTTAACAACAACAAAGGCAAGCGTCCTATCTATTATACGCTTATTCACTTGCCTTTAAGATTTACTTATAATTCGTTGTTGTTAATAGTGCCGTTTAATCTGGAGCGGCGGCGGCTGTTTTGTGGAAAGAATATATTCGAAGAAGGTGACGAAGTGCATGTTTTAGTACCGCATATGCAAGAGGATTATCGTGGCAATATTTCATCGATCACAAGCGATGCAATTTATATAAAGCTGATATCCGGTCAAAAGGTACGCATTCTTCTGCCATATATTGAGCATCGCCGCTGCGAACTTAAACCAGCACTGCGTGGTTCGTCGTCTGCGGGTATTTTACAAAGCATGGGCTGGACTGAGTACAATACCCTTTACTGATTCGGTCTCCACTACTATCGAACATTCAACTTAATCTTGACTCTGATGTAGAGTTCCAACGATAAGCTCCTGCTTAATGTGCACAGGAATTATCCCCGCACCGATAAATCAATCAAATTACTCCAGTGTCTGCTATATAATAATCTAAATGCAAAATCCATGGACAATAAATGCTGCATTTTTTCAACTGCCGCCACTAGATAGCATCTTAAGCAAGTTAGAATTGTGCGTGTTTGCACACTCCGATGATCTTCTGTCTTCATCTGTGTCACTACTATCACTCCCATCTTGGTCCTCTGCAGTGTCTACCGAGTCGAGGCTCTCACACCCAATTCGACCTAATGTTCCGATAACACCGCTACCAACTCCTACGAAAAAGCGCTTGAAGCCCAAAGCACCACTGAGCGCCAGCGCCAGCTGCTTTTTCGCCGAAGGTTTTCGCTGATCAGAGTCCATATCATCAGCGTTTTGACTATGAAGGTGCAATCTCCGCCGCTTCAAGTCTCCGCATGCGTGAGGACCTCCTGGGACCAATTTCTTACGAAAACGAATCTCAGGAGACTTAAGATGCGATAGTGATACGTATCCCCCCGATGAGCTCGCGGCGGCTACATTACTAGCTTCTAAGCCTTGAGCAAAATTCTGCTGTGGAGGCAATGACGAAAGCGGCGATAATTGCGTGAATGGCTTAATGCGTGGGTCCATATCACTGCTACTTAGACTTGAGGCAGCAACAAACGATGAATTGTCCGATACTGATGGTAACACAGTGCTCGTGCCGGTCGGGGCTAGCTCTCCAAGGTCTGGACGAAGAAACGTGGTAAAAGCCACGCTCCAACGCAGCTCCGGACGTGCGTCTACAGCTCGAAGGAATCGCTCCAGTCTCGCTCGTCTATGATGTAACAGATCCGGATCATCTCCACGCAAATACGAAATCCATCCGCCGTTTGGAAATCGAGGTAGCGCTTCCCGCAATGCTGAGCCCTGCGTCTCCACCAAGTACGTATACAATTGACGAAAGTCGGTGTATCGTCTCATAACCGTGTAGCGCACCATGGGTGGCATCTCGAGGTACACATTATCATCCGCTGCCGTGGCATCTATGGTCTCACTGCTATTGCTCCGCGCGTTCGGATTTTGAGCTGAAGTGTCGGACTTAACGCTGCCTGAAGCGCGTACGTCAAGCACCTCGATGTGATATTCCCAGCTAGTATTTTTTCGAGTAGCACCAGTAATCTGCAGATCACGACTCGCCTTGCTACCGGCCTGAATCGACTGCGGCGCGTGTGAGGCATTCGTAGTCACAGATTGCATTCGACGGTCTTTAAATTGAGATAACAAAAATGCGCGTTGCAGGCAAAGTATGACGTAACAGTAGAATATAGAAACTCGCAAAACTGAGGAATTTATAATTTTGAGAATTTGCTTTAAATATTTGATTATTATTTTTTCTGTGACTGCCCTGCAATGCCGTGCCAAGCGGTATCCTCATCTCAAGGTGGCGAAACTTCGGCTCCAACGGCACACGAACTTGCAAAGACAATACTGAAGCAGTCGCCATCAAAAGAGGTACGTGCATGATATGAAGTGAATACCTAGAAAGATCGGTATATAACAGTAGTTTATTCGTCACGACGTAGACTTTAGATGCTGTCGTGGCACTTTACGTCAATTTCTTGGATGATTCGAGCAATGATGATCGAACGCTTCACTCTTTGCAAGAATTAGATACTTTGCAATATTTGGACCATGCTTTGTGGCCACTGGTGGACGTTGTGGCGACCGCGCACCACCCCGTAAAGAAGGCTTGGCTAGTTTCTGTGCTACTGCTTGCAGGGTTCCGAGCAAGAGAGAAAAACGCAGAGTCTAATGTATGGTCTCTCTTCGGAAAGAAGGTTGAAGCATGGAAAACGTGTATGACGACGTTGTGGAGTACATTAGCAGAAGCAGCAAACGGTGCCATGTGGACTTATAAAGAGCAGACGGCGTTGACGCAATTCCTCATTTTGGGTTTCCAACGCCTTGACGTGCCGTTCGTGGCAGCCTCGCTACTTCAGTTGACATCGCTTTCGCTATGGAGTGCGCTCTCATCGTCTCAACGCGAGCTTGAATTTCAGATGTATCCGAAGTTCAAGCGTCACTGGAATCAAATGATGACAGCTAACTCCTCAGTTAAGACGGTCACGAAAAAAACGCAGAGTAAAAATAAGCGGCATAAAGTCGAGTTGACGACGAAAGAGCCTTTTCAATACGAGCAGATGGCGTTAGTAAACCAACTTGACGTATTTTTACAGGTGTTGAAAGCTCCAAGGAACAGTGATGTATCAGAACTTGTGGTTTCACAGCAAATGCGCTTTGTAGTGGCTTTTATAGCCTTGCTGATTGACCTCTTGAGCCAATTGCCCACGCGTCGGTTCCTATTGACCGTCTTAAGGCGTCGTCATGTACGTGCCGCACTCAAGAACAGTCCACTGGTGCAGCACGCAGTCGAGGGATGGCGCGTGAACGATAGACAGGCTTTCAAAGAGCAGACGGCGCTGTTGGATACATGCATGCGATTCTCTATTGATGCTCACACGGGTCTGTCACTATCACGACAGGATCAACGAGAGCGACAAACTCGTCATATCCAATCGTTGCAGCAAATTGCCTTTCAATCGTTTAAAAATTCGCCAGCCGAAGAATTGGCTATAGCTCCATGCAGTCAAATTGCCAATGCTTACAATTTTTCTGAATTACTCAACGCTATTGCATCTGCCGACCGCTCGCAATTAAACTCGTTGGCAATTGCTGTTGGCGTGCTGAGTGATCAAACTGAGGCAGATTCAACTTCTGACGCTGATTTGATTGAATATTTTAAAGATGAATACTCGAATCAATACATGAGCGATAACGACGTGTTTTCGTCGTTAAAACCGATTTTTCCCACGGAAATGGAGATTTGGAATGATTTGCTTGACCGAAAGATAAAAGCAAAAGCCAGAGATTCAGATAAGCAGCCAATTTTGAGTACAAGTGGAATATACTCTGCAGATAATGCTAATATTTCCCCAGTACTACCGGTGCGCAAATTAGGTCTGCAATTTTTGAATTTTGCGGACTATCTGTTGCGTAATTACCAATTGCTTCAAAATGAGGCAGCTCAGATTATTCGCAAGGATCTAGAGGTAGCTATAAAGCAGCTTGACGCCGTGCGAACACTCCACTCAACAAGTTTTAATAGCACCCGATTCCGCGGTTTTTCGCAGTTCGCAGTACCTTTGGCTGATCCGCTTCAAATTGTGCAAGTTAGTAAACCGGCGCTTGGCTCTACTTTCCCAGCTTCTGTTCTTGCACGAGTGGACGTGGAACTGTCGAGTGGACATAAACGCAAGTGGTTTGATTCTTACCAAACGAAGGAGGTGGTCTGCCTTGTCACTATAGATGCAACGGCCGATGAAGGTGTCGAACTTTTAGGTTTTGATCAGCATTTGAAGGAAACTGGATCATTTCCTGAAGACTTTGGTGTGATGTTTGTGCGGATGGGAGAGATAGTAGAAATTGCAGATAGTACTGGCAACGCAATTGACGATGAAACTTCCGTAGCAAAAGGGAATAAGCGCAGCCTTACGCTTAAGCTCGATGGTAAGCAATACAAGAGCGACTTGGAAGCAGGTCATCTCGGAGCATACGAACAAGTTAATGTATTGATACGACTGAAGCCTCACAAGAACAATTTTAAAATTGTGCTGGACACAATTGCAAGTGTATTGCGCGATGCCAACAGGGAAGAACTTTTGCCGGAGTGGCTGCACGACCTGTTTTTAGGGTATGGCGATCCAGCAGCTGCAGCATACAAGTCGATTTACAAATCCAGGGCAGAAAAAAATGTAGCGATACCTTTGGGCGAACTATTGCAGGATGGCGACCATGCACTTGAAGCTGGCGGTGTTGAGAAATTGGTGAATATCAATGATGATACTCATGAGCTTTGCTCGAAAGACGCAATGGCACCATTTACTTACGTTGAGGACTTGCGTACAGGATTGAGTTGTATCCGAGCATACGATAGAAAGAGTTTGCTTTCATCCTTTCAACACTTTTCGCCTCCATTACGGTATACGAAGTCGCAAGTGGCTGCTGTCCGAACGGCACAGTGTGAGGGTCTTACACTAATCGTTGGTCCTCCTGGTACTGGTAAAACAGACGTGGCTGTGCAGCTAGTGTTAAATTTGTATCGCACAACTCCTTTTCGCGAGAAAATTCTCGTTGTTACTAGTTCGGAACAAGCTCTTAACGACTTTTTTGCTAGAATTCTATCTTACAATGTAATTAACGAGGCTGAAATCGTGCGAATGAAGCAAGAGCTGCCGATCACTGCCAAGACTATAGATGGTCATGAGAAGAGCGACTTAAACTTTGCAAAGCTTACTTGTGAAGGTCGTGTGGCCTTTTTAATGGAGCGAAGGGCAGTTTTATTGGCCGAGGTGGAGCAAATGGCGCAGTGGCTCCTAAAGCGAGATGCTACGCGATACGCTGGTCTTGCTGGAGGGTCGGCGTCCTATTCCTGTGAAAACGCGCTGATCTTTTATCAATTTCACATGAAGCCAATTCTTGACATAGCCACCAAGGCTACAGAACTGACGTCGAAAAGCGACTCCGTTACAGCATTTCTCGAGTTCTTCACGATGCGAAAGAGAGCGGTACCTGACAAGATTGATGCTCTTCGTCAATTTGTGATGGACATTGAGTCATATTTCGCAGAGTTGCGGCGTCTTCAGCCTATTGAACTCCTTCAAAAGTCACGCCAGCGTGGTGAAATGTATCTAGTACATCATGCTCGAATCATTGCGATGACGTGTACGGACGCGGCTTCGAATCACTGTAAAATTAGGAAGCTTGGACTGGCATTTGGGAGTCTCATAATCGAAGAAGCTGCTCAAGTAAGCGAGCTGAACAGCCTTGTGCCACTTTTAATGGCATGCTCTAGTAAAGTTGAGCCAAAAGCGAATAAGGCTTATGAATCCACACGCCTGAAGCGAGTCGTGCTTCTTGGAGACCCGAAGCAGCTGCCACCGGTGGTCCGAACAATGGCTTTAAAAATGTATGCGCACTTTGATCAGAGCCTCTTTACACGTCTATTACGTCTTGGAGTGCCTTATATTGCACTTGACTACCAAGGCCGTAGTCGGAAGGAGTTGGTTGATATCTATCGATGGCAATACGATGAAATCTTATCGAGTGAGAACACAGCTACACTTGGCGATTTCCATCGTGTGAAGATAAATCCAGAATATCAGACTGGTAACGCTGGTTTCGCTTGCGTAGCACAATTCATCGATTTGACTGCTACATGCCACGAGCGTCAAATCGAACCTTTTGCTTACGAAAACAAGGAAGAGGCTTGCTTTATTGTCGCGCTTTTTCGGTATATGATTGGAATTGGTTATCGATCTGACCAAGTAACAATTCTAACGACTTATCAAGCTCAAAAAAAACTTTTGAAGCAACTTCTGCAACTTCATGTCCCCAGTGCAGCTATCATGTGCAAAGTACTGTCTCTTGATCGCTCTCAAGGTCAGCATAATGACTTTATACTGCTATCGATGGTGCGTAGTAAGCCCTGCCTGGAAGGCTTTCAAGATGTGCGTCTTGCTTCGACAGCATTCTCTTGCGCTCGTCTTGGACTCTACGTCGTGGGATGCCGCGCAATGCTAGAGCGTTCGCGGGAGCTAAAGCTGTTGTTCTCCAATTTGCTGTCAATCGCCGAAAAGTGCGATGATGGAAAGGCTACGAAGCTCGCGCTGGTGCCAGTTGAACGAGTGGGCGCAGCCGCATCTGCAGTCAAGAAGCGTCAGGCTAAAGAAAGTAACATTGTCTATGTCTCAAACTACCAGCAGCTGGAAGAGGTGGTAGCAGGGCTCCAAAATTAGATGAAAAACTGCATATTTCAATAGCGTCGTATTTCTTAAGCTAGCGCAAACATTTTGACAGGGTATAATTCTTCAGGAAAATGTCTTTGTCTTCTTTCGAGAAGGACCACGAGGCCAGCCTGTTGAAAAATGCTTCTATAATAAACACCAGAGCGCGTGATGCTGCTGTCTTGTCGATCAAGGTCGTACGGCTCTGCAGTGTGAAAAATATTCTCCTTTATCACAATAAAGCCATTTGATGTAAGTGCCTTCTTACAACGTTTGAGGAAGTGCACAAGATCGAGGTCGTTCAAGTGCACCACCACCCATTGCATCCAAATAAGGTCATAACTTGCACATGCCGGCTCAAAATCCTGCAATCCCATGCAGTATAGGTGCCTAACGCGAACTTGTAAATTCTCATCTGCTCCCAAATATTCTGGAACTCCACGCAGTAGCCTTGGACTCTGCTCCACTAAATCTACGTGGTCAAACATGGGCAGCAGCAGCAATTTGCTTACTCGACCAATACCTGCACCGCAGTCTGCTGCCGCATGACAGACCCAATCGGGTTTTATTGTTTCTCGTACTTGTTTAAGAAACCGCTTTGATTCTCGAATATCAACTCCTGATACAAACGCAAAACCTCCTAGCACGCCGTTGTCCGTTAGCGGACAGTTGACCTCGTCATCCCAGTACTTATGAGCTTTGGCGTACCACGCAAGCTCTCGTGGAGTGTCAGTGGTAGATTCTAGTGTATTAATTGTGTCGTTTTCTTTTAATTCATTGACCGTTTTCCCCAGTTCTGCTTGCCACATGGAGAAAACGCTCCTGAATTCTGTATTAGATCTATAGCAGCGAGGTGATAGCAACGATGCACCTACTCGAACTCTGCATGAGGCTCAATTTTTCCTGACTCATCAAGGGCGCATTGAACAGCAGAAGCAATATCTCTCAATTCTTCCCACTCGATTGGCGAATAGCTGCTTCGACATCGTGGCATCACCAGAGGCGCCGACTTCGCCTCATGTGCGTCATTTATCTCAGCTGTCGACATTTTTGATTAAAGAAGTAGGTATCCCGACAACTAAAATTGATATCCCACACATATCCCTCATATGACACGGATACTTTCCCGTTACATAAGTAATATTTCCTATGAGAGGAAATAAATTAAGCAGTACAAAAATATTATCGCTATTAATTTTGACTTAAGTTCCAATATTACCAAATTTGGTAATATTGATGCAATAAGACATTAGCTCCATTGATTGGTCAATTTTAGTCTGAATCAACCCCGCCAAAAGTTATAAGACACGATTGTGCGGTGCGCAAGGAGACGCCATACTTAGTTAGCTATTATTATAATAAGTTCAATAGTTGCGTACGCATCCTACGAGGCAGCTCGATCGCGTATACCACTGCCTTGGTGGTGCAATACTCGACACGGGCCGATATACTTAGGCAGTAATTTATTACTGCCCACATTCGTCACTACATGTTTGGGTAGATTTACCGTAGACAGTAGGACTAGGCCGTTACAATTCAATGAATGAATGTATGCTCCTTCATTTTTGTAAGAGTTCCCTTTCTGTCGGTCCACCGCATCAGCGATGAAATCTTGTACAAAACGGACCACTGCTTCGCTAGCCAACAGGAATTCCCTGCTCACTCGGTTTTATATTTGTCTTAAGTGCGACCGGTTTGCACTCCAGAGATGTCAATCTCTTCATAGTGAGAGCATTATTGTTCTCACTCAATTATTGTTTTCGATGCAGTATATCAGTATCATTTTAGTCAACGCCAGCAATAACCTTATCGCTATTATTGAGATTTTCCTCATCAACGTGGCTTGAATCAACTTAGCATCCATCGCATTGCCTTTAGGGCTAATGCTTGATGAGCAAGAGCTAGAAAATTCTTTGCTCGAGCGAGTCCCTCGCCCCTTGAATAAGAGTCACTCTCAAACAAGGTGGGTAAACGTGGATGGTGTAAGCCGCTCACAAAAAATGGTGCATGCTTTGTAGAAGCATGTACTGAATTGTTGATTGCAAATTCTACCATCGGCAAGAGCTCGCTTCAACTCTTAAAAGAGTGGACGTATCCGCGAAGATTCTCTTCGAAAATATGGTTTGCCTGCTCCGTCTGACCATCTGTTTCAGGATGATCAGAAGTTAACTTTTTCAACTGTATTCTAAGTGATTTGAACACTGTTTGCCAAAATTCCGCCGTGAATCTAGGGTCTCGATCTGAGACCATTTCGCGGAGTAATTCATGGAGTCGAAACATCGTGTCAACAAAGACACGAGCACAGTCTTTGGCTCTGATCGACTCCGGTACTGCAGCAAGATTTACCATTTTGTTGAAACGATCAACAAAGACAAGAATACAATAATTCTTGTGATCGTCGTCGTGAAATCCGAAGACGAAGTCCATGGTACCGACTGCCCACAGCCTGCCGGAACTGTCAGAGGTTGTAAAGGAGCACGGGATGAAGTACTAGACTTCACCTGTGGGTAAACTTCGCAAACACGTATGTACTTGCGGACGAACTCATACTTGCGTGGCCAGTAGAAGTCGCGAAATATTGTGAGATAAGTCTTTTCACGTTCACGATGGTGACCTTTTGGTGCATCGTGGCGCTCGCGCATGATACGTGAACCCAATTACTGTGGGTGGAGATGACGACACGAGGTGTCTCGCCAGCAATGGCTGTATAGTACAGTGACTTATTGCGTGGTATCGATCTGTTAAGGATCGATACAATTTCGACTTTTTTTTGAAGGATTGATTGGATGGATTTATTAGGAAATTCATCAACCCTCTAAGAGCCTAATCTACTTGATAGACTCTTCTAACGTCGTCGAGTAATGTTGACGACGGAACACTTATTGTTGCAACAGTGGCCTTTGATGGTTACTATTGATTGTTGCAACAGTGGGCTTGTGCTCACTGTTTATTCGCGAAGCCGGCTCAAAATCGGGCCGGCGCAAAAGGGCATCAGCGACGACTTAAAGTCGTCTCGGTTTATACCCCGCTGAGGAATTATACTCGAAGAAAGACAATCATCTCGCCATTCTTTGCAAGAGTGTGGACTGTTGCAGCCGTGCGTATAGACGCATGATCTGTATCTACAATGAACGGTCTATCTCCTTAAAAATAAACCCAAAGATTAGCCAGTGCATTTTTGAAGGCAAGAAGTTCCTGCCAAGCACTGGATAGTTGCGTTCAGCTGGACGAAGCTGGCGCGATTGATAACAGACGACTCGCTCTGCGCCGTCTGTGTCATTAAGCGCTAACGCACAGCCGATTGCAAAATCGCTGGCGTCACAGACCACATGGAATGGTCTGTTGGCAATTGCCAAAATTGACGATTGCATCAAGCTTTGCTTGATACCCTCAAAGGAACGCTGACAATTAGCGTTCAATGACCACTTAACATTTTCTTCAACAAAGAAGAAAGATGTACTATAATCTCGGCATAATTGCGAAAGTACTTATGTAAGTACGCCATTAAGCCGAGGAACTTTCGAAGTCCCTTACATCGACAGGCACAGACCAAAAATCGGTGATCGCCTTGATCCATTCCAGATCTGGGCGAACACCGTGTCAACCCACGATGCACCCAAGAAGTGGTAATTCGCTTGCAGCGAATATTTACATACAACTTGTGCTTACGCATAAGTGAAAGAACATTTTAGACGTGGGTACGATGTACTTCAGCGTCCGAATTTCCATTACTGGCTCTGCTATGATCGAAGACGTCATCAAAAGAACTCGGTGCTAGATTTCGCACCGATCTTAACAGATTGGTTACACATCTGTAAAACGTCGCAGGAGCATTGCTCAGTCCCTGTGGCATGACAAGCCACTCCCATAGCATAGGTGCTTGCTGCTGTGAACGGAATATCTTGTTCACGCATAAGGATCTGATAGAACCATTCATCATATCCACTGACGAAAAGATAGCACTCTTTGACATACCATCAGTGATAATGTCTTTTCGTGGTATCGGTGTTTGAGCCGGTAGCGTTCAGTTTATTGAATGCATGCACAATTCGCCATCCTCCTGTTGCATTACGCACGCAGAAGGTCTGAGAGCTATGTGGGCAGGTTTTTTCCTCACATGGCTCGCTGCGAAGCGATCGACAAATAATGATTTTGTCGATCGCTAATACTTGTTTACGATGCAATGACCATTGCTTCATGACACAGTATTTCGAACCTGGGACTAGGTCAATTTCGTGTCGAGTGCCTTTGTCCTTAGGCGAATCGCACGGTACTCATTCAGGAAAGACATCCTTAAATTCTATTGAATCTTTATATGAGGGTTTGTCTTTAAAGACTCCCAGGCTTGGGATGAAAGACATCCTTAAATTCCATTGAATCTTTATATAGAGACTTGTCTTTAAAGACTCCCAGATTGTGACGTAAATGTTCGATCCGAGTCTTCTCATCGAGGACACTTTCGTTCATCGATGAGCTAGTGAGATTTTGTTCATTCTCAGGAAATACTTCTGTCGACCAAATATCGGCCACGTAGTTGTCATCTGTGACAAGTACGCAAATCTGCTTGACTTTGCAATCACGCGGATCACGCAATAATCGTTTCGGTTCTAGCGTTGGGAATTGAGTAATCTTCGAAGTTAAATTCGGAGGCGCTATTAGATCAAGTGTATATGCTTTTACACTTGATTAATTGCTTACTTATACATTTATCGTCTCAGTTTCTTTCTTAAAACTTTTTCACAAAGGAACCTGGAGACCTTTGACCACAGGTTTCCGAAGATTTGTTCCTACAGAGATTATTCGAGAATTATCCTCCCCAACTGCCTCTAGCTGTGGTTGCGTTATCACAGCGAGATCCTCTATAATCGACTCTCCAGTCGATCAAGGACTTTTGCACTGTCTCTTATAGACGGGCTTTTCAAAATTTCTTGAATGTTGCTCTACAAGCAAGTATCCTTGTTACTTACCACTCAACCTATTCGAGTGGTCAAACTTCGGCGCTGTCTGTGCTTGTCCACAGCCGTCGGGATCTAACTCCACAATGTGTTGGGTATTCACACTGAGGTCTTGTGCAGCCATGCTAACGACCGAACCACAAGTGAGGCCATCGCACTCACTCGTACGACATCCACACGCTTGTTGACGCTCCAAGACGTTCATCAGTTGGCCATGTGATGAACAAGAGACAGACATCGTCACGACTTGATGCTACTAATTTATACATGGCTCGTACTTCTGAGCCATGGTATCCTATGGATGACATTAAAATTTGTCATCCAAACTTAGTAGGATGAAATCATCATCGTACTGCTTACCTTTTAACGTGTATTAGATACCAACTACACGTTTCTTAACTGTTACAGATGCGCCTGTTGATAGACGCACTGTCATCCTCGTTAGAGGGATATCGCGCTCAACAAATTTGAGTTTACGATCTACTAGCGATTCACGTTTATTAGAATTGTTCGACGCCTCATAATCGACTAGGGACATAAGTGGCACTTTATTTGACCGTTTAATGCAGGGTGATGAGGTCAACCTCATCCCCTGGGGCACTTACACACAGTGTTGTGTATGAGGAGCAACTTTTGTCAAAAGGCCTGCACATTCTTTTGACGTTGCTGGATCAGTTGGGTGCTCCGCACCTACTAAACCCGACCGTTTCTTGACAATCCGCCTCGATGTTGCGATTTTGCAGCAGCGTTGAATCCGCGACCTTCGCTGTTCCAAGCGAGAGATCGGTATTTTCCATAGTGCTTTTAGGCACTGGCCGAAAGGCACTACACTCATAGACGTAGTGGCTCATTTCTGACAACGATTACATTTTTGTAACCGTTTTTAACTTGAAGAGCGAGGTTCTTGCTCTCTACATACGAGAGATCTGTGGGTTCTGGACCTTCGTTCTCTTGTCGTCTCGGTGGACGATATGCACTCAAGTAGATGGAAGCCTGTTCAGGCTAAAGTCCTCCTGTTCCGCTATAGAGATCGCTTGGTCAAGCGACTCTAATAGCCGGAAAAAGTGTGTCTTAACAGGTCCGTCTCCAAGACCTTTATTAAACAGTGTTACCTGTGTTTGTTCATCTACTGGATGACTAACGATACAAATGACCAGTTATCATGTATGCTGGGCATATGCATAAATTTCACGCTTGCCCTGCTTCAAATCCAGGAGCTCAGGCCGATTTCTGATCTCGGCGCGTGGTGGCTCAATTTTTTGTCTGAGCTTGGTCCTAAAAAGCCCATACGACTCAAAGACTAATGGGTCGTAAAGCTTGTGCTGCAAGGCGCAAGATTTCGCACATCCGGCTAAGTAGGACATACCAAATTTCACTTTCGTCGCATCATCACTGATACGGCGAGCATCTATGGCGTCGTCTTACTTGACCAGCCATCTTAAACGGGAGTTGCCTTCGACCGCCTTAAAGTTAGAGATTTCGAACTTTAAGCTTTCGAGTCGACGTGGAAGCGTCGGCCCAATAGCCGCATTTACATGCTGCTGTCTCAACAGTTCCAATTGTTGTGTACATGTTCTTTCAACACCTCCATTCGCTAAGACCTTGCTGGTGAAGCAAGTTACTTTCTTTTGAGTCCCGTCGAGTTCGTGTTGTATGAATTCGGCTATGGCCGCATGCTGTTCGTCTCTTCCCAGCGTGTACAGCATGGCGCCAACGGCTGGCCCGCCTACTACCGATCTCTTCCGATCGATCGCTCTCCATTCAAGGTCACTCAAATGAACATATATATTACGCATTGCATCATGGCATTCTTGATAGGCTGGAAAGTTCTCTCCTTCTTCATCCAACATGTCCATGTTAGCTGGAACGTGCGTAGGTCGTTGAACGGACTACGAAGTGCTACCAGGAGTAACGGGTCACCTTTCAATTATATTGAGAAGTACTATTTAATCTTACACCGATTACAGTGTAGGCGTGGTACCTAGGTGTGGTGCCTCGAAAGTACACTCACACAAGGGTATAGAGGAAAATTTCTATGAAGCTAAGAGGACTTAGCTTTATGGATCTAGACTAAGGCTTTAGAATAGAGAAAGTAAAGTTGTTTTAATATATTAAGCTCCTATGTAACGATCTTCTACCTACTACTGACTTTATTATATTTATAACAAACCATGAATGGCGCTTCCTTGCGCACCGCACAATCGAGTCTAATTATGATTGGCGGGGTTAATTTAAGGTTAAGTCATTCAATTGATAGAACTTATGTATTTAAGTCCTAGTAACAAAGATAATTCCTTTTCACTTCTTTTTTTATTACCTCACATAGGAAATAATACTTATGTAACGAAACATCCGGTTACATTAATGCCACAATGTCCACAGTATTCCTTGTCCATTTAAGTGTGCTTGTTGAGCACCTTCATACAGTACGTTAATATCAAACTTGACAAAGGATCTTGCGACCTACAACATTTCATTAAGCTCCCCCCACCAGTATGACATATTGAAAGAGCCATTCAAAGCTGCACAAGAGTTTGCATTTTTGAAGGCTATGCATTGGCTATCAAAAGCTCGACAAAAATTTACGATATTACACAAAATGCGACTTAGGAGGGACATATGATACAAATAAGAATTTACTTATACAGAGGGCACTTAAGGCACAAACTTTGACATTGGTTTTCCAATATATTAACATGGTTTAAAACGAGGATTGCTCATGAAGAACGGTCAACATAACCGTAAACATTAAAAAACGTTGCTGACATCGAATAGCACAGAGGCTTGCTATATAAGGCAAATTACCATCCAAATGACCCTCAAATCTGAAGCTAGACCTAGCGAGGCAAGAAAAGCTCTTAATATGCAAGATTCATCAAATGGAGCTAGCATGAAGAAAATCTACAATGAAAGGTTGTGTCCTGGATTAGCCGCACCATGTTGTGTACTCAAGAATGATTAGTTGAGATTTTACACTAATACTTTTATTTTCCAGGGCAAAATGTGAAATCAGTAGTTTAATGGCAGAATACTAATTGCAGCACTACTTGAAAAGCTTAAAGATCTGTACTGGATATTCAAAGCCACATAAAATTGGACCAATGAAAATGCCTCCAGCTAGTTCTTCCAATAAATGCGTAGAAATTGCAGCTGAATGTAATCCTGGCATAATTAAGATGTTTGCGGGTCCGCTTAGTCGGCAAAATGGATAAATTTTTTGCAGGTCAGTATTAAGCGCTACATCAGCAGTCATTTCCCCATCGTATTCAAAGTCAAGCTGCATCTGATCAAGTATAGAAATAGAATACCATTTCATCTCTTCAACCCGATGCAGTAATGCCAACAATCTGACTCACCTATTTTTCTGCCAATCCAAAGTCAATCAAATTGACACGCGCTTTCCTTCGCTTTTGTTTTTGGCTGTACATACATGACAAGCAAGCAATGAATGCCCTGAGTCCATGATGTTGATTTAACTTACCTTAATTAAAAATTTTCTTCGTCTATCACATTCCTGCCATAAAGCCAAACGATAATCAAGAGGACTACCCATGGGCATATAATAAAATCAAAAGTCTTTACGATAGACTCAAGAAGGCTACACATGGACACTAAACCAGATCAACAGTCTATAAAATGGAGTTCTCCAACGGTCATTATCACAAAAACACGAGCTTGCATTAGTAAGAGCTATCAAGGAAGTATTTCCAACTTCCTAAACAGCTTTACTAATGCAAGCTCGCAATTTATTATAATGCTAATTTGTAGTTGGCATATTGAAAAAATGTGCTGGCAACTGCAATTATTTTATGAGTGAATTGTCACAAAGAATTATTTCTAATTAAGAATAGACAGATGTTATCCGTAAGAATTGCCACTATAGCTGCAGAACAGCAGCACTCCTGAAATTCTCACCAGCTCTTAAGACAATGAAAATAAAATATGGATCAAAGCCATATGTACTGTTACACCGGGAAGATACATGGCTCGTGCACAATAGACTCTTTGCGACAGCATGAACAAAGTTTTACCCTCAATTTAGAACTATCAACACATCCTGAGTTGAAGTTGCATATGTCACAATCTTAAGGTGGTTATAGGCAACAACAGTAAATTTACGCGATGTTAGTTCCAAATTAACTAGTTGCCTACCACAGCAAAAGGGGTTGGCTTTGGACAGCCGTTGCAGCAACCGAAACTCGAATTTTCATAATTTGAATGCGAGGATATACGATGGTGTGGTGGTTAGGGTGTCTCTCTTTGCTTTGCGAAACTATAAATATCAAATTAACGAGGGCTTGGCTGGCAACATGGTAGAAACTTGTACACATTCTTTCAAAGCAATTCATGGTCTAACTTGCCCTCACTTTGCAGAACAATCGACAATGACCAAATCTAATACCAGCAGACATCCACCATAAATGGCACCTTTCTTCAGAAATTACGAACCATGGCAGAGGATTCTGAAGAAGATTCGGAGAATGGTATTGAGCAATTTTGAGAAATTATGCAACAACTGGTGAAAACTTCCCAAAGCATCAACACCGGTCAACAAAAAGAATGAAAGCCCGACTTGTGGAGACGGCAACCCAGAGATCAAGATCAATAAACTTTCCTACTGTTTCTATTCGTGCGGCGAGTAAGAACAACATAATCAAAGCTGTAGGCGGGCACGTCGTAATGCGGCCACGCTCTTCTTAGACACACACCCTACCACAGCGAGAAAGCGATTTAACCAGCTTCTCTTGCGTGCAGTGAGGTAGTTGTGGTGTATGCGTCAGCGACCTCACCCAACGCACTAAGTACGTTTGTTAAGTGTCGTCACGGGAGCGGTTATCCGGGTCCTCACGCGCACTTACCAAGTAGAAAGTAGTTTTCAAATTGATTTATATTTAATCGTATTAAATATTAATACCTATTTTTACCAATCAAAATGTCATCTCTATAGATAAGACTTAATTTGTATTGCGAGCGTATCTTTCTAGATACCTCGCGTAACGGATGACGCTAGGCGTCAACCCCTCTTAATGTGAATGCACGTATGTGCATCACATACACAAGGGTTGGTCAAAAATGTGAACCACACCCGAGTGCTGGGTCTAATTCCTAGAATTTAGTCATTTACCATCCCCTTCAGTACACTAAGTGTACTTAACGGGGACTGTGTAACATAAGGGCAACTTAAGCCCGTTACCCCCCCCCCCTTCAAGAACGAATTTACACTTTAAAATTGGTCAAAGAGGAGCAGAAACTGCGAGCAGCTTTACGCGCCGCTAGTTCACTCAATCACTCAAGTGACCTGTGTTTCGATACACGGCGCCGAAGATGCCACCGTACAGGAGCCACGTTGGTAGGTCGTCAGCAAACGCACACTCAATCTCGCACTAAGCACATGCGCCGCGTTAACACGCCGACAGCGTCTCCTTAGTCGAAACGCTGACAGTTACTGCGGCTGTCGCGATAACGTGGCTAAAGGGTCCATCCCACATTAACAGTGAGGGTGTTGATCCGTCGCTCATTGTCGACTACAATGAGTCGACACCGTTGCCGTCACCTCATAGTAATGATGCGTGCAACGAGCTCATGAGGAAGGATGATGGCGCATTATTGCCCATCTAAACTTCTCTTATGGCTCACAACGGAAGACAGCAACGTATACGAATGCTGTCTCGTCGTCTGCGCCGGATAGCGCAGCGACAGGTAATGAGAGCGCTGCCCATAAAAGCGCAGCCGCTTCTTCGTTGAGTACAACCACAACGCCTTATGCTCAGTCCATAATCCATAATGGTTCTGACATAGAGGATTCGGAGCCTAAAGCTCTGCTGACGACACGTGAACGTGCTCAGTTGGTGTCACAAGCTGCAGTCATTTAGAACGTGGATATGTGACGGGTGGCATTCCAAAGATGCCCCCTCCATCTAAATGGCATCATTTAACCAGGCCAAGGCCGTCGCTCCTAAAGCACGCTCTTGTAGGCGCTCGTCTTTAAATCATGGAAGGCTCAGGGAAAATCGCTTGAGCGTATTTTCCCGATCCCGGTCGTGTTGCGTTTAAATGAAACGCCCCCGGCAATACCGGACGGAATTCCTGCGCCGCATTCATCCGCATTCCGATCCGATGAAACAGCGGTCGAAGCGAACAAATTTCGCCCGCTTGCGTGTGAAAGAAACCATGGCCCCTTTTCTTCTAACAACGCTTCTTCTGCTAGTCCATTTGAGACTAGCAAAGAGGCCTCAGCCGGTGCCCCTTTACATAGGCAGCCACCAAGCCGGGCACAGCTATTCGTAGAGTATCGATCGGTTCCCAAGAGTCAAAACTCTACGGGTAACCTTCCCATTGGACGAGGATATGATACCCTAGGCTCACGTAGCGGCACGCAACCTTCCTACACGTAAGTGTTCTTCCACCCGCATCCATCAGTGCAGGCGGCGCCCGATAGGGTGGCGATCTCGCCCAACTACTCGTGGCTGCCTTACCTTCGTCCGTTCAGTCACAGGCGATAAGCGCTGCTAAACGACGTATTGCGGATCTCGAGGGTCAAGTCTCGCGACTGACCTCGGATCTCGTTGATGTCCGAGCGAAGGCTCGTCAGGGTTATGAACGCCTGAAGACTCGCTTGGACCTATTTGAACGGATAATGCTGAGGGATCCGCGTTACTCGCGTGATGTCCCTCGCTCTCCAAGTCCTGTTTGTGGTGGAAGGCATCAAATCGATAGCTTTTCGCCTTCACCGTCCTCCTGTTAATTTACGTTAACGCTATGAGCTTGAAGATGGGCTTACGGTCGAGATTGCAAACCGGAAAGTAGGTTATATTTTGAGTTTATCTCAATCTTACCGTTAATTTTATCCTACCGTTAGCTTTATCCTACCGTTAATTTTTTCCTATCGTTCGCTGCGCCCCCAGCTCATACACATGTCGCCAAAAACCAGACGTAAAACGTGGTACCCGTTCTTACACTATGGACTCAGGCATCCAGCACTCGGGTGTGGTTTACATTTGTGACCAACCCTTGTGTTTGTGATGCACATGGGTGCATTCACATTACAAGGGGATGACGCCTAGCGTCATCCGTCACGCGAGGTATCTAGAAAGACACGCTCGCAATACATATTAAGTCTTATCTACAGAGATGACATTTTGATTGGTAAAAATAGGTATTTATAGTTAATAAGATTGAATATAAATCAGTCTGACAACTACTTCCTACTTAGTAAGTGCGCACGAGGACCCGGATTACCGCTCCCGTGACGACACTTAACTAAAGTACTTAGTTTGTTGGGTGAAGTCGCAAACGCGCCCACCACAACTACCTCACTGCACGCAAGAGAAGCAGGTTAAACCGCTTCCTCGCTGTGCTTGGGTGTGTGTCTAAGTAGAGCGTGGCCGCATTACGACGTGCCCGCTTACACTTGGTAGCACTTGAAATCGTTTCCACGACCCATATCTCATCGTGTGTACGAGAGGATGAGTCTTAATATCGATTGGGCTCATTCCCCCCACCTCTCCGAACATCACCGGGAGGTGGAAGGCTTATGGCGCAGAGACTTGGTGAACAAGACCTGGCCGGGCTCCTGGGTAGTCCTCTTGAGCAACATGTTGCTCAGTTGGAGCCGTTTGAGGCATTCGTGCTCGGACAGCGGAGGGCCGCGTCCATGGCACAGGGTCATGCTGCTGCGGAGTCCGTCACTCAGACTCAGGATGAGCTGAGGCATGAGCAGGCTCGGAGCGAGGCTCTCCATAGGACTGTTGAGATGCTCTCAACAGGACTGTTGAGATGTTCTCTGTCTTGCCGCATCAGCCGAGGCCCATTCGGATGGGCCCGCCCAAGTTTGATGGAACTGCAGCGCACACGATTGTCCATTGGGTTTTAGCCGTGCAGCAAGGCTGTGTGGCGCAGCTCATCGCAGATGAATCGGCGTAGACTGCATGTATATATTATCACAGTGAGGTAATTTTTTCAAACCCCAACCAAATTGGCCAACGCATCGGCACACTTTAAATAATAAAGGGGAATTAGTCCGGTATACTTGAAGAATACGTCCTGCAAAATTCTGGGGAATGAATCTGTAGGAGCCTTTGGGGGCTAGGCTTATCCTGTTGACAAACTTTGCAAGCGTGTATGTACTTGCTTACGAAATTTCACTGGCGAAGCCAGTAGAAACTGCGGCTTACCGTGAGATAAGTTTTCTCCCGACCACGATGCCCATATATCGGTGCATCGTGCAGTATCGCAAATCGTTATGGGAGGGGATGACGGTGCTATCGCGGATAATGCCCAGCTTCTCGCAAAACCTTACAAACGGGAGAGCGCGTAAGCTGGCTTGGATACCTTGCTATTTATAAAGGGAACAACATTAACAATTTCGCCGCTGTGGAAGTAGATGAGATTCTTCGCACCTTTTTCACACGAAAGTTTGCCTATAGCTATAACGGCTGAGGTCTCGCTACAGGGTATCGGTGTATAACCGTAGCCGGCACGTTGTTTTACCTTGGTTGAACGAGAGTACTCTAGAACTCGAAGAGTCCTCGAGTACTCTCGTTCAACCAAGGTAAAACAACGTGCCGGCTACGATGTAAACGTACGCTACATGACACCTTGTGTAGAAAATGAAGCCGAGATACTGTGCATCCTTGCGCTGTTCAATACTAACTCCATTATAATTTGATTTATACTAAAGGATCCAAGACCGTAGACCGCGAATTACTAGTAAGAGCCACGAAGATTTCGGGTTCACACAGCACTTGCACAAAGGAAGCGTGCAATACGCGAAGACTGTTAATCAATCATATAAGGGGGTTCTCACACAACCGCCCCACAATTCTGCTATTTTTGAGTGTGCTGAGGTTACGAAAAAATCACACAAATCTGCACAATTTTTAAATCAGCCATAGCTGATATTGTAAAACTCTGGCTACTAAATTAGCTTTCTTTCCCGATCAAATCAGCAACATTTGTATTACTTATGAAGATTTTTGCCTTTGCTTTCCATTGGTTTACTCACCACCAGTGTGACCCCCTTTCTCTTAGCCTGTAGCGGAGCTACCTCGCTCCTTAAGTTAAAGGAAGACTCATAGACTCAAAGAGTCTCTTGGTGGTGGAGGGATTAAGTGTGATGAGCATAAGGTCTGCACTGGAGATTGTTTTTTAGATGATTCTTTTTATTTCAGATGCTAAATCCTCACTATATATTTACATTATTAAGATGAAATCCATGCTCTGATAACTTTTGCACGGAAAATGATAACCTTCGCTAACGTATAGAATTTGACGTCCACCGTGGTCGTACGACAGCATATGAATGACGCTACTACAAAATAATCCGATAATAATAACGTTTGATAACCTATAAAAAGTGTTTTTGGGCTATAAGTTGTCAGAGGGAGGACTGTTTAAACGGGTCCTTTGGTTCCGCTAAAAGAGAACCATCTCGCAATTCTTTTTGAGAGGTGTGGCTAAAAGACCAGTAAACTATTGTTTACAAGCTAAATTTTCAAATATTAAGTACGATTTTGCGAATTAAGTGATGTTGTCGTCCAAGGAAGTGCCGTCGTCCAAGGAAGTGCCGTCGACCAAGCTGCGGGAGCCGTACGAGGGCTTCGAGTACGAGGACCTGCGTCTCGAACTATCCGTCCGCAATATTCGTCTTCCGCGTTCAGTTCAGCGGCTGAGTAACCGTGCAGGATTCATACAGATGTTACGCGACTGGGACCAGAAGCATACCTCGGAGACATCCGGGCCTATCCATAGGCGGACGTCACCCCGGCGGACTCAGGTGAGAATGAATGCAACACGTAGTATACGCGCGCGTCGTGGATGTCGCTTTCGCTTGATCAATGTGCTTTTGAGCCCGGAGTTTAGTAAACGCTGGCCAGAGATGGGCTTGCGCGGTCCGAGACTGAAGGTAAATCGGCTCTGGCAAGACGTATACGCTGCTTTTAAGACAAAAAACGCGGCACTTAGCACTCTTCAATTTCAAGACGCACTCTTTATTGGCGTCACGCCAAACGTGATCCTTCCACACTCGGCGGAGCATTTAATGCACATGTGGGCCGAGATCGTCTCCATGTACCGCAACGCTGTGGTGCAGGCAAAGGAGGCTACAGCCCATGACGACAACGCGCATTCTTTCTTTTATTTCTGCGCTGGCAGACTCGACCTTTTGTATCTGCACATGGCGATGTTGCTTGAACAAAAGCTCTATACGATTGTCATGTCAGACAAATTCCTGGCCACTGACGCTATGATAGATAGCAAGATTACGGTGTTTAAGTCTGCTCATGATCTTGCAAAGAATGCTACAATTGCGATCAGAAAGCCTTCAGTGGAAGCGCAGAAGACCAAGGCAGCAAATCCAATTCCTGCTATAAAAAACGAATCTTTAGCTTTATCTGAAATATCAGTAATTGAGCCTGTCATTGAAAGCAAAACGAAGGCGCACAAGACTTTTGAAGAAAGTGTAAAAATTGCTACTGCGTCAAGCAGTA
Source organism: Bremia lactucae (assembly GCF_004359215.1). Lineage (NCBI taxonomy): Eukaryota > Oomycota > Peronosporomycetes > Peronosporales > Peronosporaceae > Bremia > Bremia lactucae. Next base: position 369,016 of record NC_090614.1, read on the forward strand.
AACTTCCAGTAGAAGCAGAGAAAATTAAAACAGCAGACATAGTGGTTGCAACAGCACAACCTTTTGGTTCCTGTAGACCTACAGCCAGTGAGACTCTCAACAGCTGGAAGACCAAGAAGTTAACGACTGTGACTGCACGAAAGACTACTGCTGCTAGCTGTAGAATTCTTCAAGCACCATACAAGACTGACGATGAAAATTTGGTTGTCGCGAACAAAGAAGCTGCTGCTCCATTTATTTCGTCTGGGAAACTTATTCAAAACCCCGAGATGACAGACCCCGTTGACATCGCGTCAGCAAGGGAAGCTGCAGCCAAAATGAGTGTATTGAGTGCTACAGTAAAGCAGCTAAAGCCAGCAGCTTCGCTGATAAAAGCCGCAGCTAAGAAGAAACCCAAAAAATCAATTAGTAAGGGCAAAAATCCTGCTACTGAAGCCGCGCGGAATGAAGTAAAGCAAAAGACCACAGCTCTGAAGCAGAAACAGAAAATAAAGTCGGCAAAGTCAAAAGCAGCCTTTGCAAAATCATCAGTTGGCAGTAAATCGACAAAAGCAAGGAAACAGGAGAAGCGGCCGCGTGATGAAGATAGTACCGCGATTGTTCAGGTTTCAGCTGTGCAGGACATTGTTCCTCATTCTACCAAGCGAGTTCACACGACGTCAACAGCTCTAGCAACACGTCCAATGGATTTAGTGCTTCCTCCTGATGAGTGGGATATTCTGGAAAGCAGGCTTCGAAAAGTGAATGAAAACATCGAACGGTGCCATCGTGGGCTTTCAAACGTCGTTGTAAATGTCAGTAGTAATCACAAGCAATCTTTGGAAGCGGATTTGCGCTTTTACTCGGCAATTAAGCAGCGGTTGCAGGAGCAGCTACTAGTTGTGATGCAAAGTGGGTATTAATGTAGGTAACTTATTTGAAGAGGACAAATCCAGAACGTGTGGCTTCATCAAGCCTTGACTGTATTATCAAAGTTGCTGAATGATCTGGAAAGTTTTAAGTGTACTTATCGTTTAGCCACTGATGAATTTAAATGGCGATGTATGGCGATGTCTAGTACACCTCTAAAAAGCCGCATGAATTAAATCTTCGCATCAATCTATGTCGACTATGTCTGTCTAGCTTCGAGGGAAAGTAAAGCAAAATAAAGGACCGATATAAGTATACACCACTTTTGGTATAGCCACACCTATTCTCTAATATAATTTAGTCTCCCGTGACGACACTTAACCAAAGTACGTAGTGCGTTGGGTGAGGTCGCTAACGCGCCCACCACAACTACCTCACTGCACGCAAGAGAAGCTTGTCAAACCGCTTCCTCGCGGTGCTAGGGTATGTGTCTTAGTAGAGCGTGGCCGCATTACGACGTGCCCACCTAGACTTGGTAGCACTATAAATCCTTTCCACGACCCGCATCTCTGCGTGTGTACGAGAGGATGAGCCTCAATATTGATTAGGCTCATTTCCCCCACCTCTCCGAAACATTATCGGGAAGTGGCAGGGCTTATGGCGCAGGAACTTGGTGAACAAGCCCTGGCCAGGCTCCTGGGTAGTCCACCTGAGCAACATGTTGCTCAGTTGGAGCAGTTAGAGGCATTCGTGCTCGGACAGCGGAGAACCGCTTCCGAGGCACAGAGCCATGCTGGGGTGGAGTCCGTCACTCAGACACAGGATGAGCTGAGGCGTGAGCAGGCTCGGAGCGAGGCTTTCAACAGGACTGTTGAGATGCTCTCTGCCCGGCTGCATCAGCCGAGGCCCATTCTGATGGACCCGCCCAAGTTCGATGGAACTGCGGCGCACACGATTGTCCACTAGCTTTTAGCCGTGGAGCAATGCGGTGTCGCGCAGCTCATCGAGGACGACAGCCGGATGGTGTCGTACGCCATGTCGCATCTACGCAGTAAGGCCTCAGAGTGGGCTTACTCGGCGCTTATGGCGGACAGAAAGGCGTTCCCTACATGGGCGATCTTTAAGGAAATGATTCGCGCCATGTACCAGCCGCCGAACAAAGGAGTGTTGCTTCAGGCGCGCTTCTTTGGAGCGCGACAGGCGAGCGATCTCTGCAAGAGTATTTGCAGGAGATGCGCTCGCTGTCGGCGTTCATGACCGTAGGTCCGATTCCGGAGCACAGTAAGGTGCCCACGTTTATGAACGGACTACGGCATGGCCCATCGCGACAGGCCTTTTTCAGAAAGGTGCCGTCGACAATGGCAGATGCAATCCAAATTGCCTTGGTTGAGGAGCAACCCTACAACAGTACCTCGGCGACAGCTTGGTATAAGCCGTCGGCCGCATGTGACCTCTCGGCCCGGCCGAGAGGTCAGATGCCACTCCCATGGAGCAGGGCAATGCAGACGTTGTCTGATTTAAATGCGGCAAGCGCGGCCATATGATGGCTCGCTGCTATGCCAGGGTCCCTGCTGGGGCGAAGACGCACAGCAAGACGACTCTTTTCCCAAAGAACAATGACAAGAACCAGCGTGCGAGACGCATGAGTTCTGCATCGAGCACTGAGGGGTCGGCAAATGCAGGAGCGCAGTGGGGGCGGGATGCCCTACCGACGCGGACTCTGAAACTACTCCTTAGTTTTAAGTTGTGGAACAAATGGGTAGCATAGTCCCTGAGGTCTCGAATTTTTGGACCTCAACCCTGCTGGTCTATAGCGGCAAAGTAGGAGGCTATGACCACGTGAAGACCCACCTAACGGATTCGGGTGCATCACAAAATTTTGTGAAACTCGCGGCTCTAAGAAAGAGACCGGCGATGTTTGAGTCGCTTTGCCAGGATGGCAAGCGAGAAGAGGCGACCGTTCGTTTAGCGAATGGCGCGCTCATTAAGTGTGAGGGAGTTCAGGTAGAACTCGCCATCAGCTTTAGTGACTTCTCCGATAAAGAGAAGTTCACAGTGCTAGGTATGGAGAGTCCGTATGACCTAATCCTAGGCATGCCATGGTTGGCAAAGCACCAACCATGGATAGACTGGCGTACACGCACAGTTGCGAACTCTACGCAGGACACCGGAAAGGATGTGCTCTTGCGAGAGGCATATGCAACTGATGTCGTGTCGAACACAGTTGAGGGTGCGTTGACGGGATGTCAAACGTCACCAATTCCTACCCAGCTCGTGGAGACTGAGGTAGTGAATAGGACGATGACAAGTAGTCATGCGTCCGAATGTTCTGCACAGAGCCGAGAGCCTGTGGCAGTAGACGGCGGGCTGACAGGAAGTCATACGTCGCATGAACCGGCACAGTGCTTAGAGCCTGGTGCGGTTGGAAGGGGTGCGTTAGCCAGGAGTGCAACGACACCCGCTTCCCAAAAGGTCGTGGTGAGTCAAAGAACGAGTACCCGACAGATTAGGACGATCAAAGGCACGTCTAAACGAGTGACCTTGGAACAGTCTCTAATGAAGAGGACGGGCCTTCGAACGAGGTGTTCGAGGCCGTCAAAGACGAAATTGCGGAGGCATCCTCAGTTGAGGTGCTCCGGCAAGTCTTTAAATCTGCCGAGGAGATAGTAAATCTCCCGGAGATGTCGTGGGATCTGTTCCTTGCCGAATTAAAGGAAGGAAAGATCCACGAAATAGTC
>NC_090614.1:374275-419906 GCF_004359215.1 Bremia lactucae
CGAACCATTTGCGGTTTATACGGATCACGCATCACGACGAACCGCAATAAACTCACCGCACCTCTCGCCTAGAATGGCAAGATGGGTTGCATTCTTCTCTGAATTTAATTTTAAAGTTGAATACAAGCCGGGTAAGTCGAATGTTTTTGCTGACGGTTTATCGCGCAGACCAGACTTTTAGGTTAGACACCAGGAAAGTGTGTCTAGTGCGAAAGCACAATTTCAGCTGTCGACGTTGGCAGCCATGAAGGCATACCACGTGACGAGCTCATTGGCCTTTAAGATAAAAGAATGCTACAGTCAGGGGACCATTGTCGCCTGCTGTTGCATCACTTCGGTGGAAGAAAGGTTTTCCTTCCGTCGCACCTGAAAGCTAAGCTAAATCGCATTAGCTACAGCGATGGTCTGTTATGACATCAGCTGTCATCTTGTGATCCCTTGAGATTCTATCTACCTCATGACACAGATCTCAAGCTGATGATCCTTCACGAGCTCCATGTTGCGCCATCTAATGGGCACTGGGCCGTGAAAAGTAATTCTTACGAGTGCCAGAGGAATTTTGGTGGCCACACCTATATAGATGGGTGGCCAACTATATTCGCTCTTGCGACCAGTGTCAGCGCATTAAGCCTGCACCGTCCAGCAGTGCGCCACTGAAGCCGCTACCGATTCCAACCAACTGTTGGAAGTCAGTAAGTCTGGACTTCATGTTTGGCATGCCGCCCGATCATAAGGGTCGGACAGGGCTAGTCGTCTTTGTAGACAGACTGAGCAAAATGGTGCATTTAGCACCATGTAGAAAATCGATCACAGGCAAGGAGGCAGCTCTCTTGTTCCTGGATCATGTTTACCGACTTCACGGGATGCCCGAGTTCATAGTATCGGACCGGGATCCACGTTTTACGTCTGGGTTCTGGCTACATGTGTTTGAGCCGCTAGGTATCAAGCTCCACATGTCGACCACAGATCATCCCCAGACCGATAGCCAAACCGAACGTGCCAATCGGGTCGTGGCGGATGTCTTGCGCACGATAGCATCTCCTAAATAATGGAGCAAGCAATGCTCTTTGTGGGGTTCGCTATAAATAACAGTGTCCACGCCAGTATGGGTGAGACACCGTTTTATATTAATGGACTGCGCCATACTCGGACGCCAGTCTCGTTTGTGCGCAGCCCGAGTCTTAGTGGGGGAGGACCCCTCACTATGCTCGGTGCGAAAGAGGGACATAGTTTAGTCAACATGATGATGACCATGAGGGTATCATCTCAAAGACAGAAACTTGCCCTAGTGACCCTGCCATTCTAGCAGTGGTCAATAAAACTACGCTTTATGACCGACCTCTCGGCGGTATCATAGGCGAGTTTGATGCTAAAAGCGTGAGCGAGGCTAAGCGCTTTGATGATAAGCGATTAGCCATCACACGTAAAGTCCGTGACGCAATGGCAAGCGCACGGGACAAGCAAAAAGAATATGTGGACCGAAATGGTCGCAGAAATAGTGAACGCTTTAGAGTGGGTTAAAAGGTACTATTAAGTACTGCTCCCTATCTAAAAATGCAATATCTGTACTACCTAGAGGTACTACAAAGTTGTTACCGGGTTTCATTGGGCCATTTACAGTGGTACAAGAGGTTGGAGACCGAAAATATAGGGCCACCCTTCCTAAGTATATGAAGACGCACCCCGTATTTTACATGGGCCGTCTGAAACGGTATGTAGACCCGAATGAGGTCACATACCCCCATCCGTCTAAGGAAACCGATGGTGACGCCGAATGTGAGTCGAGCGTCGATCGGGTGAGGAGGACGGTGAAGGCGAAAAGCTATCGGACTGATGCCTCCCACCACAAACAGGACTTGGAGAGCGAGGGACATCACGCGAGTAGCGCGGATCCCTCAGCATTATCCGTCCAAAGAGGTCCAAGCGAGTCTTCAGGCGTTCATAACCCTGACGAGTCTTCGCTCGGACATCAACGAGATCCGAGGTCAGTCGCGAGACTTGACCCTCGAGATCCGCAATACGTCGTTTAGCAGCGCTTAATGCCTGTGACTGAACGGACGAAGGTAAGGCAGCCGCGAGTAGTTGGGCGAGATCACCACTCCTATCAGGCGCCGCATGCACTAATGGATGCGGGAGGGAATCAGCGCTTCCTTGTTGGAAGGTTGCTTGCCCACCGCCCCTTGAGGCAAGGGTGTCAGATCCTCGTCCAATGGAAAGGTTACCCGAAGAGTTTTGATTGTCGGGAATTAATCGATACCCTACGAATTGATGTGCCCGGCTTGGCGGCTGCCTATAAAAAAGAGCTAAGCTGAGGCCTCTTCGCTAGTCTCAAATAGACTAGCAGAAGGAGTGTTGTGAGAAGAAACAGGGGGTACAGTACCGCTCATTATTTCTTTCCCTCGCAAGCGGGCGAAATTAATTCGCTGCGACCGCTGTTTCATCGCATCGGAATGCGGCGCAGAAATTCCGCCTCGTATTGGTCGGGCGTTTCATTTGAACGCAACACGACCGGGATCGGGAAAATACGCCCAAACGATTTTCCCTGAGCCCTCCATGATTGAAAGACGCCATAATAATTATGTGCGTCTACAAGAGCGCGCTCTAGGAGCGACGCTCTTGGCCCGTTTAAACGAGGCCATTTAGATGGAGGGGGCATCTTTGGTATGCCACCCGTCACATAGCCACGTTCTAAACGACTGGCTTGTGACACCGACTGAGCACGTTCACATGTCGTCGGTAGGGCTTTAGGCTCCGAATTCTCTATGTCAGAACCATTATGGATCATGGTCTGAGCATAAAGCATTGTGGTTATACCCAACGGAGAAGCGGCTGCGCCTTTATAGGCAGCGCTCTCATTATCTGTCGCAGCGCTATCCGGCGCCGCCGACGAGACAGCATTCGTAAATGTTGCTGTCTCCTGTTGTGAGCCATGAGAGAAGTTTGGATGGGCAATAATGCGCCATCATCCTTCCTCATGAGCTCGTTGTCCGCATACTACCATGAGGTGACGGCAATGCTGTCGACTCATTGTAGTCGACAATGAGCGACGGATCAGCATCCTCACTGTTAAAGTGGGATGGATCCTATAGCCCTGTTAACGCGACAGCAGCAGTAGCTGTCGGCGTTTCAAATAAGACATTAAACGCAGCCGGCGAATTTACGCGGCGCTTGCGCTTAGTGCGAGGTTGAGTGGGCGTCTTCAAAAACGACCGACCAACATTGCCCCTTTTAGGTGGCATCTTTGGCGCCGTGTATGAAAACACAGGTTGCTAGAGTGATTGAGTGAACTAGCGGCGCGTTAAGCAGCTCGCAGTTCCTCCTTCCTCTTTGACGAATTTTAAAGTGTAAATTTGTTCTTTAAGGGGGGATGGTGTAACGGGCTAAAGTTACCCTAATGTTACACAGTCCCCGGTAAGTACGCTTGGTGTACTTAGGGGATGGTCAATTACTTAATTAAAGTAATGAGACCTAGCACTCGGGTGTGGTTCACATATGTTACCTACCCTTGTGTGTGTGATGCACATAGGTGCATTCACATTAGGAAGGACGACGCCTAGCGTCATCCGTTACGCGAGGTATCTAGAAAGTTACGCTCGCAATACATATTATGTAATATCTATAGAGATGACATTTGATTGATAAAAATAGGTGTTTATATTTAATACGATTAAATACAACAAATCAGTCTAAAAACTTCTTCCTACTTGGTAATCGGGCTGACACGAAAGATTATCAGCGACAACATAAAGTGGTTCTGGATTATATATCACAGTGAAGTTATACTCCGCAAAGAGAGACAACCATCTCGCCATTCTTTGCGAGAGGTGTGGACTGCTTACGACTGTGCATAGAGTCGCATGGTCCGTATAAACATTGAACGGTCTATCTCCCAAGAGATAGACCTTAAGCTTTGCATATTTCGTGGCAAATGTTCCTTATCATGCACTAGTTAATTGAGTTCACCCGGTAGAAAGCTGACACGACTGGTAGCAGATGACGCACTCTCCGCCGTCTGTGTCATATTGCATTAACGCACAGCCGAGCAAAATCGCTGGCAACGCAGTCCACATGAATTGATCTGTCTTAGACCGCGACCGCCAATATTGGCGATTGCATCAAGCTTGCTTTGTACCATATCTTTCCGTGGTATTGGCGTTGAGCCGATGCCGTTGCAGCGCTCAAATGATTGAACGCATCACAATCCGCCATCCTCCTGTTGCTTTACGCACACAGAAGGTCGGAGAGATATGTGAGGAAGTTGACTCCCTCACGTGGGCCGCTGCTAAGCGATCGGCAATTCCTTTGCCGATCGCTGTTACTTGTTCACGAGGCAATGGCCATTACTTCACGACACAGTATTTCGAACCTGGGATTAGGTCGATTTCGTGTCGAGTGCCTTTATCCCTAGGCAACTCACACGGTACTGATTCAGGGATGGCATCCTTGAATTCTATTAAATCCTTATACAAAGGGTTTGTCTTCAATGAATACTAGGATTGAAACGTTAAACGTTTAATTCGCGCGATCTCATCGAGGATGCTTTCGTCCATCGACGAGCTTCTGAGAACCCGTTTGTTCTCAGGAAATACTAAGCCGACCGGATATCGACCACGTACCTGTCATCTGTGACAACTCCGCAGATCCCCTTGACTTTGCCACTACGCAGTGCCACTACGCAGATCAAGTAAGAACCGTTTCGCTACTAGCGCTGGTAATTGAGTGATCTCCGAAGTTAATATCGGAGGCGCCTCCGGATACATTTATTGTCTCAGTTTTCTCTTTGGAACTTATTTCCAAAGTTACTTGGGAACTTCTGACCTCAAATTTCTGGGGGTTGTTCCTGCAGATTTTGTGGGACTTATTCCGTCAAGGTTATTTGGGGAGGATTCTCCCTAACTGCCTCGAGCTGTGGGTGCGTACCAACCAAAGCAACATCCTATACGATCGACTCCCCGGTTGATCTAGGGTATTCGCACTGTCTCTTATAGGCAGACGTCGGAAGTTTTCTTTGATGTTCTGTTTCCGCAAGCATCCGTTTTGTATAACTCAACGTATTCGAGTGGTCGAACTTCGACGCTGCCTGTGTTTGTGCAAAGCTTTCGGTAACTATGTTCACGTCACAATGGTGGACCATCGATGCTGTCTGTGCTTGAGCACAGCCGTCGGGATCTAACTCTACAATGTGCTGGGTATTCACCCCGAGGTCGTGCGTAATCGTGCATACAATCGAACTACAAGTGAGGTCATTGCACACACACGCTTGTGGCGCTCCAAGACGTTCATTAGATTGCCATCTAATAAACGAGAGGCAGGCATCGTCCCGGATTGGTGCTGCCAGTTTATGCATGGCTCGTCCTTTCCGAGCCATAGTAGTAAAAAAATGACATAAAATTTGTCATTTTAATCTAGTACGGTAAAATCATCATCGTATTGTTTACCCTTTAATGTATATTGGTCACCAACTACACCTATCTCTACTGTTACAGATGCGAGTGTTGCTAGGCGCACTGTCATCCTCGTTAGAGGGATATCTCACTTAATTAATTTGAGTCTGCGATCTTCTAGAGACTGGCGTCGATCGACGCCCAATTATCGACTAAAGTATTTGGTGGCAATTTATTTGCCCATACAATTATAAGGTGATGAGGATAAACTTATCACCTAAGGCACTTATACACAATGTTTGTGTGTGAGGAGCACTTTTGTCAAAAGGCCTGCAATTCCTTTGACGTTGATGGATCAGTAGGGCGCTCCGCACCGATTGACCTTGACCGTTTTTTTTGACGATCCGCCCCGCCGTTGCGATTTCGCAACAGCGTCGGATCCGCCTCCTCCGCTGTTACTAGCGAGAAGTCGGTCTTTTCGCTCAGTGTTTTCAGGCACTGGCCGTGGGGCACTACACTCTTAGGCGTAGTGGCCCGTCTTTTGACAACAATTGCAGTTTTGGAACCGTTTGGAACTTAAAGAGCGGGTTTTCGCTCTCTAGATACGACAGGTCCATGGGCTCTAGACCGCCATTTTCTTAACGTCTCGGTGGACGATACGCACCCGAGTGGACAAAAGCCTATTGCAGGTTGAAGTCCTCCTATTCCGCTATAGAGATCGCTTATTCGAGCGACTGTGGTACAAGTCGTAACAGGTGAGTCTCAACATGACCGTCTGCCAGGCCCTTAATAAACACAGTTACCTATCTTTGTTCATCTGTTGGATGACTCACGAAACTACTTACAAGGTGTCGTGTATGTTGGGCGGAAGCGTAAAGAGCACGCTTGCTCTGCATCAAATCCAGGAGCTCAGCTCGAGGTCTGGATTTGGCACGTGGCGGCATAAATATTTGCATGAGTAGGGTCTTAAAGACCTTATACGACCCAAAAAACAATGGGTCGTGAAGCGTAAGCCCGCAAAGCCCAAGATTTGCGACGTCCGGCTAAGTTGGCCATGCCAGATGCTTCGTCGAATTAGACGTTGCTATTAAAATTGGCGTCGTTATATTAGACGAACCATCTTTAGCGGGAGTCGCCTTGAACTGCCTTAAAGTTAGAAATTTCGGTCTCGAAGCTTTCTGATCGACGCGAAAGCAACGATTCGCTAGCAGCATGTAAATGCTGTTTTCCTAACAGTTCTAACTGTTGAGCACCCTGCTCGCTTAACACCTCCGCGTGTTGAGAGCCTTGCTGTTGAAGCAAGGCTACATTTTTCTGGCTCTGTCGAGTATAATTGTATGGACTCGGCTATGGCCGCATATTGATCAGCTGTGTTCAAAGTGAACAGCATGGCGCCAACAGCTGGCACGCCTACGACCAAGCTCATGCGTTCGATCGCTCTCCATTCTAGGTCATGAGCCTTTCACGCGTTTCATGAAAGCCTTCTTTAGGGGCTTAAAAGCTTCCTTCATCTTCATCCAACATGTCCATGTTGGACGTAACGTGCGTAGTTCGTCGAGCGGACTACGAAGTGCTATCAGGTACCCTTTGCTAGTACTGATAACAGGGCTAGTCAACCTACACTGATTACAGTGAATGTGGGGTGCCTCGACTACTTCACGCACACGTGCAGAGGAAGGTTCGAAGTAGCTAAGAAGTCTTAGCTACTTAAGATAATTCTAAGGCTTTTGGAATCAAAAAGAAAGAAAAACTGTATTAATACAGTAAGTTCCTACGTAACGATCTTCTATCTACTATCGACTTTATTGTATTAATAACTAATTATTTATGGCGCCTACTTACGCGCCGCACAATCGTGTCTTGTGACGATTGGCGGGGTAGATTCAAAACTTAAATCAACGAATCAATATACTGATGTCTTATTGCGTCAACATTTCCAAATTTGGTAGCATTGGGACTACCAAGTCTGAATAATAAGGATAACAATTTAGTACTTATTTACTTGGCATTGGAACTATCAAGTCAAAATAATGAAGATAACAATTTTGCTACTTCTTACTATTTCATCTCATCAAGAATTATTTTAATTATTCCTCTCATAAGAAACAAATTCATTCAACGAGACCCCTGTAACGATTTGTGTCGATTTGTGTCAACAAGTTTTAGTTGACGCGAGACTATCATGCCCGATCTGGGTTTTATAAGTAAGGTACCATGTAATATGGTCAAGCATGCTCCCTTTGGTAGCGACACTTCAACTTCTCGATGTAACAAAAAATATGCCTCGTTGTTGTAGCGGAGCTACCTCGTTCCTTAAGTTTAAGGAAGACTTTTAGAGTCAGAGAGTCTCTTAGGTCTATAGAACTAATGGGTTTAACAACTCAGGAGTCGTACAAGCTATTAATGCATAAGGAATCCTAGTTCAAGGTATTCAGGGATTTGCAGAACCAAGTGGCAACCAGTGCCAAGAGTATATACCTTAGAAAGCTTCTATCTCTTACATATCAATGCGCAAGCCTTAGGAAGGCATTTAACGCCTTAAGTTTAAAAGGAAAACTGAACTTTTTTTACGTATCTAAATCTTAAACCTTACTTCAGCTAATTCAAAATAGGTTTCGGCCGCCAGATTTGTATCTGGCGGTGACCACATTTGTTACCCATAGCAAATGGGGTTTAAGTAATTAACTATTTTAAAATACAAATAAAAAGAGTTTTTTACCCATAAATAAATGTACCACAATAACGGTACTTTAATTGATGTGTACCCCATTTCACACTCTCCCATCAGACTGTTGGCACCAAGTGGCAACATTCGCTTCATTTCCTCTTTGAGGTTGGAACCTAAATAGCCGTCCGTTTAGTTGTGTTTTGCTTTCCTTTGTCCCATGACAATTAAGCGTGAGTCACAGACTTTTAGCACCTTCCTCGACGATGAGGAATGGTGGACTTTGAAAGTCACACTCCGTAAGAGGATGAGTAACAAGAGCGTCGCTCTTACACGCCTCTCCTCCGGATGAACGTCGGCGGGCCCCGAATTTGTTCCCAGAACGTGGTGCCGCTGATGTCTTAACTGCATTGAGCAGGACACAGGACCCTGAGTCCAACATTATTACGAATTCGCTCGACGAAGAGAAAAAGCGGGCAATCCTCACAGAGGAACAAGCTCGTCGTCGAGCTGCCGAGATAGCGAAAGCTAAAGCTCATAGGGAATACATATTTACCCCACTTAGTGCGGAAGAGCTTCTCAAATAATCGCGGGTCACAGTTTGGCCATCTGGACCTCCGGTGCCACAGCGAGGACGCCGGCGGAGATCGCTGCTCGCGACGCTCTTCATGAGCGATAACTTGCGCCAAAGGTAATGACGCGAGGTTAGTATCTGACGCGTTTTCGTGATCAAGTCCGGGGGGCTTCGGTGACCTCAATAAGGGAAATTCCGATTGTTTGTTTCCAAACGAAACAAGAAGTGAAAACGAAGTCTCATTTGAGAACTGGGTCCATCGCCGCCATCTCCACAATATTTGGAGTATTTGAGAGCCTGCGGATGTGGCTGGTGTTCATTTGGAACGGAGCTTCGCTTCGATTTCGCCAAGCTTAAGGCGAAAGGCCAGTTATGTTCGGCATTTATGCCACAAAACGAAGAAAGGTCTAGCCGATATTTTAGTGCTTCGGCTGACCGTGCAACTGAGTCTATAGATCCATTTAATCCCACTTCTAGTGGTGGGAAGCGATGTTTGACGCAAGTTAGCCCTGAGCTTGGCGTTAAAAAATGTCAACGGCGTACGGCAATCTTGCGAAAGAGGTACCTCAAACGCCCAAGAGTTTTCAGAAGAGAGGTATCTCAGCCACTTTACCAGATACTGCTATTGGCCCTTACGACGACGTCGCTAAAAGTTTTTTCCACGTGCAGCTGAAAGTTCCCTCGAGCATCAAGCAGCGCGAGAGGGAGGCCGAAATCACAACGGAAGCATTTGATGCTTTGAAGCACGAGGTGCAACTTTTTCGTGAGAGCCTTGCTCGGGTTAAGAGCTCATTGAGGCGGTTCAGAACCGTCTTATGATGTTGGCGCGTCAGCATCCTCGTTTAAAGGACCACCTGGGCATCCTCGTGAGGATGCAGCAATCTGCGGCAAGACCGCCTGTCTCGGCGCAAACGCCTTCAAGCCCACGTGGAAAGGGTCCCTTTATGGCTTAAGCAAGCCAACGTTGAACACTGGGTGTGTACGCAGCTTGCTAAGAAGGTTGAGCGTGTAAGCTAGGCCCTTATTTTCCAAGACCGTAAATGGTCCAATAAAGCGCGGACGTAATTTGGTCATGAATACCACGGAAACCGAGTAAGTAGGTAGGTTTTAGCGTTTTATAAAACTCTGTCTCCGACCACATAAGGATTAATACAGCTTCTGCCTTTGGCGTCTGCTTTTTCTTTTGTTTGTATTGTCTATCAGCCATCGTGTCCCTTACATGTCTTAAGACACTAAATCGCGTCGCGAGGAACTTACTTACTTGTTTTCGAACGGTAACAGGGCTGATATCAGCAAGCCTGTCGGCTAATTCTCTTCCACCAAGCCCTAAGCTTCGCAGTGGTGTCATGAGCGGAATGCGTTGGTGGGTGACACCGTTGACATAGAACGGAGTGTAGCCTGTAGAGACATGGACAGCGGTATTTAACTCATTCCACCACTGGAGCATTGAGCTCCAGCCCTATGGTGTCTAAGCACACACAATGCGTAAAACGTCATCAATGACGCGATTGATACGTTCAGTTTGACCATCGGTATGCGGATAGTCCGCGGTGGACATGTCCAATCTGGTGCCAAGCACTCGAAAAATCGTTTGTCAGAATTTACCCGTGAAACGTGGGTCTCAATCGGAGATAATTGCCACATGCAAACCGTGTTGTCGAAACACGCAATCGATGAACAACCTTGCTGTACCTTTACCATCAATGGTATCCGGCACATCCGCTAAGTGAGCCATTTTGCTCAATCGGTCAACAAAGACCACTATGCCGATGTTACCGGGCGAATCTTTCAGTAGGCCGAACAAAACTCCATACTGGTAGACTCCCAACATCCTATGGGTACGGGCAGACTTGCTAGTGGCGCAGCAGCATGCGCCGAGGGTCAAACTCGTTGGCAAGTTTTGCATGTGCGATCATATGTGCTGACCCATTTATAAAGTTTGGGCCACCAATAAATCTGGTTTACAGAGCCGTAGTTTTTTTCTCTACCGAGATGACCACCAAGGACAGTATCGTGTGCCTCATAGAGGATTCGGTACTTCAAATTCTCATCAGAAGGAACAATGACGCGCGGAGGATCCGCAACTTCCGTGCAATAAAGTATTAGGTCTCTATCGATAGAAAATCGATGATTCCATAAGCGACGCTTTTCCCTCATGTAATTTGCTGTAACAGCAAATGACCAGCATGTTTGAACCGCCTGATCAGGCTTTTCGCACGCGATCACGACTCATAGCGACTCGACAGGGTAAACGAACCCTAGAAGACTACACCAGGAGTTGAGAACTCTCTTTGTATCTATGCATTTCAAGACCCGGTGCAAGAAGCAAGTGTAGTAACAATCTTTAAGGGGGGGTCTCAATGAGGGCGTTGCTCGGACGCAATTATTCCGATCTCATCCTGCTACTATAAAGAGGCAGTTGCCATAGCGCTACGCGCTGAGTCGACTTTAAGTCGGCTCGTGTTAGCATACCTGTTTACCGAACAAGCTCTTCGACCACGTGGGTACCGTCTAATACACCGGAACCCATGGGTTTAAGCCGCGTTTAGGAAGAAGAAGGGCTTTTCAAGCTGTGAACAGCATAAGAACATCTGTAGATGTTAAATGTGCGGAAGCAAACAAAAGTAACGTCCGACCTGTCCCCTACGAAATACGCGTAAAGCGCAAAAGAGCACCAATTCCGACCTATACCAGAGATCTGGTACGGTGCGAGAAAACGTCGATACCCAGAAGGTGGGGGCGCCCTACTGGGTGAGACCTAGGCTTTGTTGAACCTCCAGGAGGTGAGAGTAAACAGGACCTAGCCCCAATTATATCGGCGCGTAATGGCACGGGCCGTGATTACAAGCCTGGGTTGTTAGTCACTCAAGTGACTGTGAAGGGCTATGATTAGCCATGGTCAATTTAATTGACTCAGAAGCGTCTTGCAGTAATGCTCGACGTCTTTTCTTTGAAGGGAACTAACAATCGTTGAGGCGCTTAAAGCGCATGAAAGCGATACAATCACTGTTCGCTTAGCGACTGGGACTCGTGTCACTGTTCCTAAAGTTCCATTGAACTTAGGCATAAGTTTCTGGACTTTGACAGTATGGATCGCTATCTCGTCCTTGATTTGCTTGCGAGATAAGATCTCATCCTTGGTATGGCCTGGCTTGGACGCCGTGAGCCATGAAATTGATTAGAGGTGTAAGACCTAAGGCGCCACGCGCAATGTTCCTAGCAAAGTTCTAAAGAGTCATGAACCCACCTTTGCTGAGCTTTTGGCGCGGATTATTGTCTGAGCCTGTCACTGTTTTAGACATTGGAATGTTTGCGTAACTAAACTCCAATATTGTACACATGAATTCTGAGCTCGACAAATAAAAAGGGGTGGAACGGCACGTACTTCGTCGAGTGACACTCGTTGTCATAACGATATACTAAATGCTGAAAGCATTGTAGGTCTAAGGCCGAGTCATCAAGGGTGCAGTATCCCTGATATAAGTGGAGTGGCACGTCTAAGTCCACCGAGTGTGGTCGGCCGAGGTGGCACCATACTGAGTGTCAATAGTGACATTATTGGCGATTCGCCAGGGCATCAGGTGTGCAATACCCCTGAGATACGTGTATTGGAACGTCTAAGTCCACCGAGTGTGGTCGGCCGAGGTGGTACCATACTGAGTGTCCTTAATGACACTATTGGCGGTTCGCCAGGGCATTTCAGGTCAAACCCTTCTTATGCACGTGAAGCGACACGTAAACGGTTGCTGGACAAAGAAGTTGAGTTACCTAACTCCTTGTCGGATGTCGAATTAGACACCGTGTCTGGTATAGAACCAATACGGGTGAAAAAATTAAAGACGTGAATGTCCCAGCCTCTGAGAGGCGTAATGTCTCTACTCCATGACAGGGGAGACGCGAAGCGTTTATGCCCTCACAAAGTGATACGAGTGAGCAATTTCATTCGCTTATAAAATGGT
Organism: Bremia lactucae; assembly: GCF_004359215.1. Taxonomy (NCBI): domain Eukaryota; phylum Oomycota; class Peronosporomycetes; order Peronosporales; family Peronosporaceae; genus Bremia; species Bremia lactucae. The sequence continues at coordinate 386,858 of NC_090614.1, forward strand.
GTAACCAGTAACATTGAGGGAGTAGTTAGCCTTGCGGCAAAGCCTTCGTTACACGCTCTTTTAGAGCTAGACGAAATATCTATTGATGAGTGCAGATCACGTGTCGTTACGCTCTGCGACTAAGTCGCTCCATCTCTCCCACAGTGAATGGCCCGATGGATATCCTTTTTCGCCGAATACATTTTGGCCGATGCGTTATCACGCAGGCCGGATTATGAGCTCTCTCATTTAACGACTATAATGTCGCCTATTACTGAATTAATTCGTTCGGCTTACGCCAAGGATGAACAGTGTGTTGCTCTGCTACGAGCTCTAAAGAGCACTGATTCGGGTTTCAAATTGTCGGCACGTTTGCGTGCAAGGTCGTTCTGCACGATAGTCACCACTCCATGGATCTACCTCCGAATTTGGAAATGGCTATAGCCACCTTTTGTTGTTCTGTTTAGAACAAGGCGGGGTCAATGGACATCTCCATCTGCTTAATCCAAAAAGGAAGGTTTTCTTCTTCATTCCCCTCGAATGTCTTTACATTGACAACTAGAGCTCATAATCAGGTACAGAGATGTACCGGGTTGGCATAGATGCCGCAAGGTGATGTTGTATCTGGCCGATCAGGGAGGATTCATATCGCATGAAGGCTTCAAGCCTTGCTTGCAGGACCTCTGGTCCCTGGGATATAATGAACTCTACATGTTTAAGCCCAACCACATTTTGAACTTGCCATGCGCTGTGCGTTGCGCCTCTGAAAGTTTTGGAAACTTTTCATTTCAGTAAAGGCTTAGTCTTTTATAAATAAAGACTGAGGCGTAGATCGACTACGAGGGCTACCAGATGAAGCGGAGCTACCTCGCTCCTTTAGTTAAATGAAGACTTTTAGACACAGAGAGTTTCTTAGCTCTATAGAACTAATGGGTTTATCAACTCAGGGGAGCCGTACAAGCTATTAGAGCTTAATGAATCCTAGTTCAAGGTATTCAGGGATTCACAGAACCAAGTGGCAACTAGTGCCAAGAGTACATACCTTAGAAAGCTTCTATCTCTTACAGTTTAATGCGCGAGCCTTAGGAAGGCATTTAACGCTTTAAGATTAAAAGGGGAACTGAACTTTTTTATACGTATCTAAATCTTAAACCTTACCCCAGCTAATTTAAAATAGGTTTCGGCCGCCAGATTTGTATCTGGCGGCGACCACATTTGTTACCCATAACAAATGGGATTTAAGTAATTAACTATTTTAGAATACGATAAAATGATATTTAACCCATAAAATAAATGTAACACAATAACGGTTCTCCAACCGATGTGTGCCCCATTACAGTTGTGATGTTTGACCGCATTATGTAATCACCATGTCACCCGGTAATGACATTATATAATTGCTGTATTTCTACGATTCCCTTCTGCACTTTATTAAAGGATTATTGCAGAAAAAAGAAAGAGATACAGTACCCATTTCGACTTCAACGTTCTTCATATTTACTTCAGCAAGTCACCATTTCCATTGAGGCTGCGGATGTGCTTCCATTCTGAAAGTATCGGTGCTATACAGTTTGATAGTTAAGATGCCATTGAGTGTACCTAATTTAAATATTAGCTTGACCATTCAACCTTAAGGTTCAAAGGCCATCGTAGAATAACATCCTTGTCATCTTTTCAAGAAGACATCTATTTATACAAGCGAGAATTTATTTTATTTAAAAAACGCTGACGAAATTGTGTAAAAGGACTTTTCTCTAATTTTGGTCGATTGGTGATCAAACACAAAAGACTATAAAATATAGATGAAACGATTGCACATTACGCTGCGGCTGATGCAGATTTTATGACAATATAACATGAATCTCATGCGGATCCAAAAAAACTGTCGCTTGCCCTTTCGACCACTCAACATCAAGATTTTTGTCCGGTGCAGATTAAAAATGATAGCGCTGTAAATGCACCGCAATGAGAAGCAGTTTGTATAAAGCGTACCCTCGGCGACTTCTCGCCCCCAACAGACGACAGAAGGCAAAAGAAAGCTCGCTCATTCGCCCACAAGCTTTGTCACGGCAAGAAGTCCGGCAAAATAAACAGTCGTCGGGCATTGTTCACTCTCCAACGAGAACTGTCAACCCGACGGCTGGGGGAATGAGCAGCAAGAAGCATCGATTTTCGCTACTACGATTCTTTAAGCTTAAGGACGAGAATGTGAACACTACGAAAGAGGCGCACATACAACCAATGCCACTTCCCACTGAGATTCTCACACGCAAACGTAATGGCAGCGTGATGGTCAGTGGAAAGAGAGTTCCCTTCATGCATGATACCCAAAAGCGCAGAAGGAAATTTACGAAGCCTCTTCCGTCCATATTTGAAGACCGTCCGTTCGTGACTGGGAACTCGTCACTGGAGGCCTACCGTCGCCGCGCATACTACTCGGCTGCAAAGGAAAAGAACAAGCGTTAATAGAGAAGCGAAACGTAGCTCTTTGATAATTCCAGTCTAGCCGCCCCATATTTTAATTACTGCGCGCTATTTAAAAATGACAATTATCCCAAACTTATCGAAACACAACAGAAAGTATAAAATTCGTGGGACGAGCGATTTTTATGATAAGCTCGCAAATTGAAGCAGTAGTAGTTGTCATAGCAACGATGCTTCGCTAGCCCTTGTAAAATAGTGACGTGAGCACCCATAGACCGCACCGTTCAATTTATTGAACTCGTCGCTTTCATCACATGAAAGTATCATTGGCGTGTTAAACACGCTTCTTTTAACTGAAGCTTTTGTGGGGTCACATATGTATAGCTCTTGCTTTGCCAGTACTGCGTGCTACGAGCTAAGCTTCATCATAACAGGAGTTCTTGAATTTCGCACCTATAACGAATTGTTCGAAACTATAACTTGAATTTAACTGAAACCCGTATCTGCCAAAAAAAAGTACTGAAATATGTTGGGTGTTAACTTCACCGCGGATTTTTAATAGAAAGCCTCCGTCTATCGGAAGCGAGCATTCGGCTCGATTGATTGTTTTATACGCGGCAACACTCTCGCCAAGATAACCATTCTTATGACCCTGCGGGGAGGACTTACGAATTGCGGCATCTGCACGACGAGATTTTGGCATAATATTTGTGTATATTTTTATCAAAGGTGCAATGCCGTTTCAAAAAAAGGAATAATAAAGAACAATAAAAATTATAATCTTTATTGATAATGTCATCAATCTTAGAGCAGATCTAACGGGTTGTACCGTTACAAAGGTATTATTTCCAAACTGAGGAATAACAATTATTATTTCCTATAACAAGGAAATACATATATATTATTATCTTTTTTAGTATTGGCTTAAATAGTTCCAATAATATCAAATTTGGTAATGTTGATAAAATAAGACATTAGCTCTATTGATTGGTTGATTCAAGTCTAGATCAACCCCGCCAATCGTTACAAGACACGATTGTGTGGTTCGCAAGGAGGCGCCATACTTAGTAAGATATTAATATAATAAGCTCAGTAGTAGATAGAAGATCGTTACGTAGGAAACTACTTTTACTTTCTCTATTTTGAAGCCTTAGTCAAGATCTTTGAAGCTAAAGACCCTTAGCTTCATAGGAAACCGACATCTGAACTCTTGTGAACGTGAAGTTTTGAGGCACCTCACTTACACTGTATCAGTGAAAATTTAACTAGTACTTATCAGTACTAGTAAAAGGTGCCTTGTTGAATCTGGAAGCACTTCGTTGTCCGTTCAACGGCCCACGCACGTTCCATCTAACATGGACATCTTTGATGAAGAAGAAGGGAGCTTCCAAGTCTTCCAGGAGGTTATCACGCAACGCGTGAGCGGTTTACTCATTTTAGTGTTCTTGAATGGAGCAATCGAACGAATGAGTTCGGTTGTAGGCGGGCCAGCCGTTGGCACATGCTGCTCACTCTCACCACAGATGATTAACATGCGGCCATAGCCGAGTTCATTCAACATAAACTCGGCGGGGCCCAAGAGAAAGTAGCCTTGCTTCACCAGCAAGGCTCTCAACACGCGGATGTGTTGAGAGAACAAAGTACTCAACCGTTGAACTGTTAAGACAGCAGCATGTCTATGCTGCTAATGCGCCGACGCTTCCGCGTCGACCCAAAAGCTTAACGATAAAATCTCTAAGTTTAAGGCAGTCAAAAGCGACTTCCTTTTGAGATGGTTCGTCGAGTAAGTCGACCCGCCATATCAGTGATGATGCGACAAAAATGAAATTTGGCATGTTCAACTTAGCCAGACGTGCCAAATGTTTGGCATTAGGGCTCAGGCTTCACGACCCCTTAATTTTTAGGTCGAATGAGGTCTTAAACACACGGCTCAGACAAACATTTGAGCCGCCACGTGCCGAATTCAGGGCTCGAGCCGAGTTACTGGACTTGAAGCAGGGCAAGCGTGACATTCACGCGTATGCCTAAGGATACGTACGCATACTATGAGGCAGCTCGATGGTGTATGGGTTGCTTAAGCGATTTTATACACGAAACGGGCCGATATACCTGGGCAGTAATGATTACTGCCTACATTCGTCACTACGTGCTTAAGCAAATTTACCGTAGACGGTAGGACTAGGTCATTTAATTTAAATGAAAGAATGTTTGTTTTTCCATTTCTTTCAGAGTTCCGTTTCTGTGGGCCTACCGCATCAGCGATGGAATCCTGTACGAAACGGACGGCTGTCTTTGTAGCCAGCAGGAAATCACCTGCCGACTCGATTTTATTTTTTCCAGTGCGACCGGCTCGCACTGCGGAGATATTAATCTCTTCATTATTGATAGTATTATCATTCTCATTGATAGTATTGTTTTCGATGCTGAGTCTTTCAGCATTGTTGTCTACTTCAGTGTTCGTTGACTCAACATTGGTATCCTTCGCATCGACTTAGGCGAATGCGTGATGAGCAAGAGCTAGAAGGCTTTTGCTCGAGCGAGTCCCCCCTTTAAATAAGAGTTACGTTCAAAAAGGGTAGGTTTATGTGGGTGGCGTAAGCCATTCACGAAAATGGTGTATGTTTTGTAAAAGAATGCACTGAATTGTTGATGGCAAATTCTACCATCGGCAAGTACTCGCTCTAACTCTTAAAAGTGTGGACGTATCCGCAAAGTATCTCTTCGACAATATGGTTTGCACGCTCCCTCTGACCATCTGTTTCAGGATGATCAGAAGTTGACATTTCCAACTGTGTTCCAAGTGATTTGAACACAGTTTGCCAAAATTCCGCCGTGAATTTAGGGTCTCGATCTGAGACCATTTCGCGGAGTAATTCATGGAGTCGAAGCATCGTGTCAACAAAGACACGAGCTCAGTCTTTGGCTCTGATCGACTCCGGTACTGCAGCAAGATGTACCATTTTGTTGAAGCGATCAACAAAGACAAGAATACCATTATTCTTGTGATCGTCGTCGTGAAATCCGAAGACGAAGTTCATGGTACAGACTGCCCACAGTCTGCCGGAACTGGCAGAGGTTGTAAAGGAGCACGGGATGAAGCACTGAATATCACCTGTGGGTAAACTTCGCAAACACGTATGTACTTGCGGACGAACTCATACTTGCGTGGCCAATAGATTCGCGAAGTATTGTGAGATAAGTCTTTTAACGTTCACGATGGTCACTTATTGGTGCATCGTGGCGCTCGCGCATGATACGTGAGCCCAATCAGTATGGGTAGAGATGACGACACGAGGTGTCTCGTCAGCAACGGCTGTATAGTACAGTAACCCATTGCGTGGTATCGATCTGTTGAGGATCGATACAATTTCGATTTTTTTTGAAGGATTGATTGGATGGATTTCTTAGGAAATTCATCAACCCTATAAGAGCCTAATCTACTTGATAGATTCTTCTAACGTCGTCGAGTAATGTTGACGACAAAACACTTATTGTTACAACAGTGGCATTTTATAATTACTATTGATTGTTGCAACAGTGGGCTTGTGCTCACTGTTTATTCGCGGAGCCGGCTCAAAATCGGGCCGGCACAAAAAGGGCATCAGCGACGACATAAAGTCGTCTCGGTTTATACCCCACGGAGGAGTTATACTCGAAGAAAGATAACCATCTTGCCATTCTTTGCAAGAGTGTGGACTGTTACGGCCGTGCGTAAAGACACATGATCCGTATCTACAATGAGCGGTCTATCTCCTAAGAAATAGACCCAAAAATTAGCCAGTGCATTTTTCAAGGCAAGAAGTTCCTGTCAAGCACTGGATAGTTGCGTTCAGCTGGTTGAAGCTGACGCGATTGAAAACAGACGACTCGCTCTGCGCCGTCTGTGTCATTAAGCGTTCACGCACAGCCGATTGCAAAATCGCTGGCGTCGCAGACCACATGGAATGGTCTGTCTGCAATTGCCAAAATTGACGATTGCATCAAGCTTTGCTTGATACCCTCAAAGGAACGCTGACAATTAGCGTTCAATGACCACTTAACATTTTCTTCAACAAAGAAGAAAGATGTACTATAATCTCGGCATAATTGCGAAAGTACTTATGTAAGTCCGCCATTAAGCCGAGGAACTTTCGAAGTCCCTTACATCGACAGGCACAGACCAAAAATCGGTGATCGCCTTGATCCATTCCGGATCTGGGCGAACACCGTGTCAACCCACGATGCACCCAAGAAGTGGTAATTCGCTTGCAGCGAATATTTACATACAACTTGTGCTTACGCATAAGTGAAAGAACATTTAAGACGTGGGTACGATGTACTTCAGCGTCCGATTTTCCATTACTGGCTCTGCTATGATCGAAGACGTCATCAAAAGAACTCGGTGCTAGATTTCGCACCGATCTTAACAGATTGGTTACACATCTGTAAAACGTCGCAGGAGCATTGCTCAGTCCATGTGGCATGACAAGCCACTCCCATAGCATACCGCTTGGGGTGCTTGCTGCTGTGAACGGAATATCTTGTTCACGCATAAGGATCTGATAGAATCCATTCATCATATCCATTGACGAAAAGATAGCACTCTTTGACATACCATCAATGATAATGTCTTTTCGTGATATCGGTGTTTGAGCCGGTAGCGTTCAGTTTATTGAATGCATGCACAATCCGCCATCCTCCTGTTGCATTACGCACGCAGAAGGTCGGAAAGTTATGTGGGCAGGTTTTTTCCTCACATAGCCCGCTGCAAAGCAATCAGCAAATAAATGGATTTGTCGAGCGATAATACTTGTTTACGATGCAATGACCATTGCTTCATGACACAATATTTCGAACCTGGGATTAGGTCGATTTCGTGTCGAGTGCCTTTGTCCTTAGGCAAATTGCACGGTACTCATTCAAGAAAGACATCCTTAATTCCATTGAATCTTTATATGAGGGTTTGTCTTTAAAGACTCCCAGGATTGGGAGGAAAGACATCCTTAAATTCCATTGAATCTTTATAAAGAGACTTGTCTTTAAAGACTCCTAGATTAGGACGTAAATGTTTGATCCGAGTCTTCTCATCGAGACACTTTCGTTCGTCGATGAGCTAGTGAGAATTTGTTCATTCTCAGGAAATACTACTGTCGACCAAATATCGGTCACGTAGTTATGATCTGTGACAAGTACGCAAATCTACTTGACTTTGCCATTACGCAGATCACGCAATAATCGTCTCGGTTTTAGCGTTGGGAATTGAGGTATCTTCGAAGTTAACTTCGGAGGCGCTATTAGATCAAGTTTATATGCGCCTACACTTGATCCATTATTTACTAATACAATTATCGTCTCAGTTTCTTCTTTAAAACTTATTCACAAAGGAACCTGGAAACCTTTGACCACAGGTTTCCGAAGATTTGTTCCCACAGAGATTATTTGGGGATTATCCTCCCCAACTGCTTCTAGCTGTGGTTGCGTTATCACAGCGAGATCCTCTACGATCGACTCTCCAGTCGATCAAGGACTTTTGCACTGTCTCTTATAGACGGGCTTTTCAAAATTTCTTGAATGTTGCTCTACAAGCAAGCATCCTTGTTACGTACCACTCAACCTATTCGAGTGGTCAAACTTTGACGCTGCCTATGCTTGTCCACAGCCGTCGGGATCTAACTCCACAATGTGTTGGGTATTTACACTGAGGTCTTGTGCGGTCATGCTAACGACCGAATCACAAGTGAGGCCATCGCACTCGCTCGCAGGACATCCACACGCTTGTGAGCGTTTCAAGACGTTCAGCAGATGGCCACTGATGAACAAGAGGCAGGCATCGTCACGTGCTTGATGCTGCCAGGTTTTACATGGCTCGTACTTTCTGAGCCATGGGAATTCAAGGATGACATCAAATTTGTCATCCAATTCTAGTACGATGAAGTCATCATCAGACTGTTTACCCTTTAACGCGTATTGGATGCTAACTACACGTTTGTTTACTGTTGTAGATGCGCTTGTTGCTTCCGCACTGCCATCCTCATTAGTGGGATATCGCGCTCAATAAATTTGAGTCGGCGATCTTCAAGCGATTCGGATCTTATACATTATTAGACGCTCCACAATCGACTAGTGACTTAAGTGGTAATTTATTTGACACCTTTATTTTCAGAGATGAGGTTATTCTCATCTCTGGGGCAGTTATACTCAATATTTCTGAGTGAGAAGAACTTTCGTAAGAAAACCCTGCAAAATTCTTTGAAATTGATGGACTAGTAGGGCGCTCCGCACCTACTGACCCCGACCATTTTTTTGACGATCTGCCTTGCCGTTGCAATTTCGCAACAGCGTCGGATCTGCGTCCTCCGCTGTAGTGAGAGGTCGTCTTTTCGCTCAGTGTTTTTCGGCACTGGCCGTGGAACACATATGCGTAGTATCCCATTTTTTACAACGATTATATTTCTGTAAGCGTTTGTAACTTGAAAAGCCAGGTTTCTCTCTTTCTAAATACGAGATAATCCGTGAGACTTGGACCTACGTTTTCTTGTCGCCTCGGTGGACGATAAGCACCAGAGTGAACAAAAGCCTGTTATAGACTTAAACCCTCCTGTTCCGCTAAAGAGATCGCTTGGTAGAGCGGCTCTAATTCCAGCCGGAACAGGTGGGTCTCAACAGGACTGTCTGCAAGACCTTTGATAAACACAGCTACCTGTGTTTGATCATCACTTGGATGATTAGCTGACCAGGTATCGTGTACGTTGGGCATACGCGTAAATGTCACGCTTGCCCTGCTTCAAGTCCAGTAACTCGACTTGAGCCCTGAATTCGGCACGCGGCGGGTCTAATGTTTGTCTGAGCCGGGTGGTAAAGACCTCATACGACCTAAAAATCAATGGGTCAGTTGGCCATGCCAAATTTCACTTTTGTCGCATCATTACTGATACGGCGGGCTAGTCTAACTCGACAAACCATCTCAAAAGGGAGTCGCATTCGACTGCCTAAAACATAGAGATTTTATCGTTAATCTTTTGGGTCGACGCGGAAGCTTCGGCGCATAAGCAGCATATACATGCTGCTGTCTTAACAGTTTCAACTGTTGAGCACCTGTTTTCTCAAAACATCCGCGTGTTGAGAGCCTTGCTGGTGAAGCAAGGCTACTTTCTCTTGGGCCCCGTCGAGTTCATGTTGAATTAATTCGGCTATGGCCGCATGTTGTTCGTCTGTGTTCGAGGTGGACAGGATGGTACCAAGTGTAACGGGGCACCTTCACTAGTTCTGATCAGTGCTAGTTAATCTTACTCTGATTGCTGTGTAGGTAGGGTGGCTCGAAACTTTACGTACACAAGAGTTCAGAAGAAGTTTTCTTATAAATCTAATAGCTTCAAAGCTCTAGGCTTAGGCTTTAGAATCAGAAAAAGTAAACTGTATTAACATATTTAGTTTTTTCCACGTAACGATCCTCTTTCTACCACTAAATTTATTATATAAATGTCTAACTAAGTATGGCGCCTCCTTGCGCACCGCACAATCGTGACTTGAAACGATTGGTGGGGCTGATTTAGACTTAAAACAACCAATCAACAGAGCTAATATCTTATTGCAGCAATAATACCTACCAAATTTGGTATAATTGGAACTATTTAAGCCAAAATTGACAGAGATAATAATTTGCACTTCTTTATTCATTTCCTCTCATAGACAATAATATTTATTTTTCTTCTTATAGGTTTTGATACTTATGTAACCGAACACCCCGTTACATTGGCCCTAGAAGCGATTCCTAGAATCACTCCTTTCCTGCTGATGCAAACTAGCACCACCACCAGCATTCTTTCCTCCACGATTACGTCGATCCTGGAGATATATACTAACGTCCAGAGTTACAATCGCCCATATAGTCATCATCAGATGAATCCCCACCAAAGAGTCCGACATGTCAAACAACCTCGTCATCACCTCTGTGGTAGTCACGTTAGAATTTAAAAGGTTTAACGGAATCGGGCCCGGGTGATCCGGCGGCCTTCGCAGTTACCACTGAGTCGGGCGATGACGGTGACTTGGACCAGTGACCTACAATTGGTTTAGCAAGTGACTTGTCCCCGTCACCTGCAATGTCATCAACAGATGACATACCCCAGTCCTCCAATGGGAGTAGGGGTGACGTAATATCCACAGTAGATGCATTAGCGTCTACTGAAACATTTGCCTTAATTACAAATACACTGATCTGTGTAGCTGCCAGCTTAGCGGAATCACAGCCCACGGGAACAGACTTTTGGTCGCCATCTTGATTTTGATCAAAAATAATGCAAAAAATCGGTTTGTTAATTAAAACCAATAATGCAAAATTACAGGGAAAGACATAATATTTTGCCTGTCACCCCACATCATTCGGAATAGTGACTGTTGGATGTAACAGGGTGTCCCGCTACAGAGGTATTATTTTCTATAGGAGCATATAAGAGAGGGACTAAATAAAGAAGTACGAAAGTATGATTTTTTTAATTTTGACTTAAAGTTCCAATACTACCAAATTTGGTATTATTGATGCAATAAGACTTTAGCTCTATTGATTGGTTGATTCAAGTCTAAATCAACCCCGCCAATCTTACAAGATACGATTGTGCGGTGCGCAAGGAGGCGGCATACTTAGTTAGATATTTGTATCATAAGTTCAGTAGTAGATAGAAGATCGTTACGTAGGAAGCTAATATTTTAATACAGTTTTACTGTTCTCTATTCTAAAGTCTAAGTCTAGACCTTTGAACCCAAAGTCCCTTGGCTTCATAAGAAACTTCCTCGGTACTCTTGTGTACGTGAAGTTTCGAGGCACCTCACTTACACTGTATCAGTGTAAATTTAACTAGTGCTTATCAGTACAAGTAAAAGGTGCCCCGTTACAACATATGGTAAGTTTGTAGCAGTGCTGGCTATTGGTTGATACAGGCCATTATATCAACCCAATAAATCACTGCTTGACGCATGAATGGGTGGTGAGAAATGAGCACTTACATGTGTTTTTATCAGACAATATCAAAGTCAGAACTAGAACGTATAAGTAAGTGAGTAGACCTCAAAAAATATTCAATAGAGTTTTGCCTTTTTCCTATACTAAAGATCTATTAGTTTTTGCATCTGTTACAAAGCCACACTTCGCAATTTTTAGTCTTCCTCTGCATGTCGTGTACGTGAGGCAATCGGAGGCACCTTGTCTACCTTAAAATCAGCGTGAGCTAGCTTGTTCGGAAGCCCCGTAATGAAAGGATATGAAGTTAGGAATCCTCCCGCATGAAATGCATAAAACGTAATCATTGTTCATGACCGTACGGCGTCATGCCTTCCGCTCAATGAGTCGTCAATATTTTGAAGTGACGCACAAGATGAATCCTTCGATCCGTGAATATTTGTCAAGACGATGAAAAGATATTTATGTGCTGTTATATGCTTTTAGTGGCTCACACATTGACAATAGGTAAACGGACAAGGCTTGCGCACATGAGAGACAACCATTAACCCTTTATTTCCGAAGTACAACGGGCCGTTTTCATGTGCAAATGTTCAGCAAAACCAAAATACTGTCTTGATGTCAGTGTCGTGTAGCGAGATGGTTATTGTGAAGCTGCGCAACAGCCATATGTTGTTGTGGTCATTAGTGCCACAGTTACAACACCGACAGCTGCTGCTGCTGCTGACGCGCTGTTAACTGTCCATCCCACTTTTGCAGTGATAATGTATGTCCGTTGCTCATTGTTGACTGCAATAAGTCGACACCGCTGCCATCACCTCGTGGTAATGATGACGACGGCGAGCTAATGGGGAAGGTAATGATGCTTTAATGCCCATCCATCATTCTTCCATGGCTCTTAACATGAAAACGCTTTCGTTGCGAAGGCGAACTTGCAAAACGTCAACAAGTTTATTGTCTCGTCGTCTACGCTAGCAAGTGCAGCAACCATTCCCATCACTGCCCATAAAGGTGCAGCTGCTTTTCAGTTGCGTAAAACTCAAACATCTGTCATTCAGACCATCATACACAATGAGTCTGACGCAAGATAGCCTGAGCGTAAAGCTCCACCGACGGCACGTGAACGTGCCCAGTCGGTGTCACAAGCCAGTCGTATTAAACGCGGCTTTGTGACTGGTGGCATACCATCTATGTCACCTCCTAGAACGCGCTACTATAGACGCACATAATCATATGGCACCAATAGTGCATGATAGGCTCAGAAGAAATCACTTGCCGTGTCCCCACTCCCGGTCGTGTTGCATCAATCGACCAATACGAAGCGGAATCCTGCGCAGTTTTCAGCCACATAGCAATTTGGCGAAAAAACGGTCTCAGCGAATCAAGTTCGCTCGCTTGCGTATGAGAGAAATTTTGGGCGTTAATGTACCCCCTGATTTTCTCATCACGCTCTCCTGCTAGTCTATTGAAACTAGCGGACCGACAGCTGGTGGTTCTTCTTATTGGCAGACGCTACGCCCAATACGTCGACCCGCAGGGCGTCGACCGGTTTTCAAGATCCGAAACTCTTCGGGTATCCTCTCACTGAACGAGGATATATAGCTTATGCTTCACGGAGCGGCGGGAATCGCCCTTCGACAAGGAAGCGTTACTTCCCAGCAGAATCCACTTACTCAGGCGGCGCCCGATAAGAGTGGCCATTTTGCCCTCCTTCTCGCTACAGCCTATCCTCCACTTCCGTTCAATGGCGCAGAGCGCTGCTGAACGACGGATCGAGGATCTCGAACGTCAAGTCTCGCGACTGACTTCGGATCTCCGTGATGATCGGGCTACGAAAGGCTGAAACTTCGGTTAGACCTTATGAAGAAGCTGATGTTGAGAGGCCCGCGTTACGCGCGCGATCTTCCTTGCTCTTAGAGTTCATATCACGGTGAGAGGAGTCATTTGGCTGGGAGTCTTTCACCTTTACCTTTTCCGTCTCCCTCGTCTGAACGACGCTCGACCCGCGGTCGGCGTCACCATCGGTCTCCCTAGACGGATGGGGGGGAGTGGTCTTCTCTGAATCAACATAAGACTAACTTAAAAGCCGGGGTGTCTTCATACACGGCGGGAGTGTGAGTCTTTAATTTAGGTCTCCTACCTCCTGGACCACTGTAAATGGCCTGTAAACGCGGCAATAATTTCGTTGTACCTCCAGGAAGTAAAGAATTTGCATTTTTAGTAGGAAGGGTACCAGTGCTTAATAGTACTTTTTCTTTTACTTTAAAGCGTCCATTGTTTTTGAGATCATGTTGGTCCGCATATAGTTTTTGTTTGTCCTCTGCGCTTGCCATAGCGCCACGGACTCTTTGTGTGATGGCTAATCGCTCATCCACAAAGCGTTCAGCCTCGCTCACGCTTTAAGCAGTAAACTCGCCTATGACACCGCCGAGAGGCAGGTCATACGACATAGTTGTCAACAAAGAAACAACATTATTTTAGAGGAGCACAGACATCTCATGTCGTGACTCCAATCAGACCACTGCTAAACCGACACGGTCACTAGGGCAAGTTTCCGTCGATGACATGATACCCTCACGGTCATCGTCATATTGACGAAACTATGTCCCTTTTTCGCACCGAGCGTAGTGAGGAGCCCTCCTCCACTAAGACTCGGGCTGCGCAGAAACGAGACTATCGTCCGAGGAGGGCGCAGTCTACTTATATAAAACGGTGTCTCACCAATACTGGCGTGGACACAGTTATTAAAAGCGAACTCCATGAAGGACAGTTGTTTGCTCCATCTTTACGAGTCGCTACCGTGCGCAATACATCCATCATGGCTCGATTGGCACGTTCCGTTCGGCCATCGGTCTGGGGATGATCGGCTGTAGACAGGTGGAGCTTGCTACCCAGCAGCTCAAACACATGTTGCCAAAAGCCCGACGTAAAACGTGGATCTCGGAACTATACTATGAACTCGGGCATCCCTCGTTGTCGGTACACATGATCCAGGAACAAGAAAGCTGCCTCATTTCCTGGAATTATTGTGCTACATGGTGCTAAATGCACCATTTTGCTCATTTTGTCTACAAAGACGACGAGCCCCGTCCGGCCCTTGTGGTCAGGCGTCATGCCAAACATGAAGTCTAGACTATCCGACTTCCAACAGTCCGTTGGAATCGGCGGCGACTTCAATGACGCACTGCTAGTCGTTGCAGATTTTAGCGCTACCACTGCTCGCAGAATGGAATAGAGTTGGCCATCAAAATTCCTCAGACACTAGCAATAATGTCTTTTCACGGCCCATACATCCACTCGATGCTGCATCATGGAGCTCGTGAAGTAACTTCAGCTTGAGATCTGTGTCATGAGGTACCTAAATTCTTAAGGTGACATTTGGTGCTATAGCATGCGATTACTGAAGCTAGAGCGACTTAGCTTCGAAGACCTTTCGTCCACCAAAGTGATTCAATTGCAGCCGACAATGTTCGTCCTGAGTGTAGCTCTCTTTATTTCGGAGGCCAACAAGCTCGTCACGTGGTAGACTTTCATAGCTGCAACGTTGACGACTCAACTTGTGCCTTAGCCAAGACTCACTTTCCTGGTGTCTTGCCTCAAAGTCTTGTCTGCGCGCTAATGCGTCAGCCGCTTGTATTCACTTTGAAATTGAATTCAGAAAATAATCCAAGCCATCTTGCCATTCTAGGCGAGAGGCGCGGTGAGTTTATTGTGGTCCGCAGTGATGCGTGATCCGTATAATCCACAAACGGTTCGGCGCCCAACAACTGCAATTGAAGCTTAACAAGACTCCTTGTCATGCACAGGGTAATTCTGTTCCACAGCTTTCAAAAGCCGGGATAGGTAAGAGACGAGACGGTCAACGCCGTCGTCATCCTTTTGTATGAGCGCGCTGCCGATTGCAAAATTGCTTGCATCGCAGACGACACTAATGGGCTTATCCGTGTCTGGCAATGCCAACACCAGCGCCATAACAAGAAATTGCTTCACTGATGTTAACGCACTTACTTGTTCCTTTGACCAAACCCATTCTGCGTCCTTTTGTGGGAAGTCAGACAATGGCTTAGTCCGCTCTGCATTATTTTTGCTGTACTTATGCAAATAATTAGTGAGCCCTAGGAAATGCCGCAATCCTTCATGTGTCGTGGGATTGACCATTCCTTTGCAGCCGTTACCTTGTCTGGGTCAGCTTGTATATCATGTGTACGTACGGTGCAGCCCAGCACATGTATCCCCGAGACCCCTATGACTTTTTTTGCAAATTAACGTACGATTGGGCGTCCTTTGAAAAAAATGACCGGCGATATTCAACCGAGTGGTGGCTCACGTAATGCGTCAGCATCGTGTCGACGCGCCTCATCACTTTGTTGATGTATTCGTGCGTTGTAAGGCCGAGGATGGGTTGGCGAAAAGAGTCGCACAAGCGTCATTTTTGACGCTGTGTTGCAGACTCTAAACCTTAGACCATCACAAGCCACTCCCAAATCATACTGCTTGGGGCGCTTACAGCTGTTTTGGCTTCATCGGACTCTCTCATGAGTACCTGATAGTAGCCATTCTTCTAATTTAACACGGAAAAGGTAGTTGACTAATCCATAAAGTTCAACAAAACATCTTTTTGCGGAATTGGCGTTTGCGCCGGTATGGTCGCCGTGTTCAACTTATTGTAAGCATAAACCATGCGCCATCCACCGGTGCCTTTATGCACACAGAAGGTCGAGCTGCAGTAAGGCGACTTGCTATCACGTACATGTCCCGCCTTGGCTCGCTTGTCGAAGAACTAATCGATATGACTGACTTCTTCTTTCGGCAACAGCCATTGCCTGGTCGCACAACACTAGGTGCCAGGTTTCAAATCAATTTCGCGCTCGATGCCCCTATCGGCCGGTAGGCGGCTTGACACTTCTTCTGGGAACACATCACGGTGTTTCCAAAGAATTTCAAAAATCGGCTGTATTTTTTTTTAGAAAAATCCCAGACTTAAGCAGTGAATCGCTTCTTTTCTCTAATTCAAGGCACTCTCGTCCATTTTGGACAACGAGCTACAGTCTAACATGTTTTCGTCTGGAATTGGTGCGACTACTTCGTGAGATTTCCTTCAAAAAGTTCGGCAAGAAACAGATCTTAAGACATCTTCGGGAGATTAAGTATCTCTTCGGCAGATTTTGAGACGTGCTGGAGCAACTCAACTGAGGATGCCTATGCCATATTGTCTTCGGCGGCCTCAAACACTTGTTCGAAGGTCCGTCCTCTTTGACCGGGACTGATTCGAAAATGTCACTCGTTGTGATGTGCCTTTGATCGACCTTAATTGTCATGTACTTATTTCCAAGTCACCACAATCAGTGACTGGGAAGCGGGTGTTGTTGCTTTCTCGGCTAACGTACTCCTTCCAACCGCACCAGGCTCTCGATTTTGCGCAGGACCATTGGACGCATGACTACCTGTCATCGCGCTACTCACTACACCAGTCTCTCCGAGCTGGGTGGAACTTAATGACGTTTGACATCCCGTTAACGCACTCTCAACTGTGTTCAACACGACACCAGTTACATAGGCCTATTGCAGGAGCACATCCTTTTCGGCGTCCTGCGTAGTTAGCAACGCCAGTCTATCCATGATTGTGTCTTGCCAACCATGGCATGCCTAGGATGAGGTCATACGGACTCATCATACCTAGCACCGTGAACTTCTCTCTACAGGAAAAGTCATTAAACCTGAAGGCGCGCCCAACTTGAACTCCCTCAGACTTTACGAGCGCACCGTTCGCTAAATTAACGGTCGCCTCTACACTTTTGTCATTTTGGCAAAAAAACGACTCATATATCGCCGACATCTGTTTAAGAGCACACGAATCCACCAGAAGGGACATTACGTAATCATAGCATCGTACTCGAGCGCTATAAACCAGCTGGGTTAAAGTCCAAATGTCAGCACCTAAGGGACTATCCTACCCATTTGTTCGATAAGTATGAGCTTAGGGGTAGCTTCAGAGTCCGCGCCAGTAGGCACCCCGCCCCTACTGCCCCAACTGCGCTCCTGCATTTACCGAACCCTCCGCGGTCGATACAGAACTCGCGCGTGTTGCACGCTTGTTCTTGCCATCACACTTCGTAGGGAGTCCTCTTGCTGGGCGTTCTAGCACCAGCAGGGACTCTGGCATAGCAGTGAGCAATTATATGACTGCACTTGGAGCAGACTAAACTTTTAATAATTAAAATAAGTTTTAATTCCTGTCTGCATTGCTTAACACTATAAAAGTGGCATCCAGCCTATTGATCGACGGCTTATAACAAGCTGTCGCCAAGGCACTATTGAAAGATCGCTCCTTAACTAAGGTAATTTGGATTGCCTCTTCCATCGCCGACGGCACCTATCTAAAAAGGGCCTGTCGCGATGGGACTGCCGCAGTCTGTTCATAAAGTTTGGCACCTAAATGTGCTCCGGTATTGGACTCATAGTAATGAATGCCGACAGCGAGCGCATCTCTGGCAGATTTTCTTGCAGAGATCGCTTCGCCTACCGCACTCCTAAGTTGCGCGCCTGGAGCAACTCTCGTTTTTCAACGGCTGATACATGGCGCGAATCTTTGTCTGAATAAGACCCATGAAGGAAACGGCTTTTTGTCTGCCATGAGCACCAAGTAAGCCCACTCTGAGGACTTACCACGCAAATTAGACATGGCGTACGACACCATCGGTTTTCGTCTTCAGTGAGCTGCGCCACACTGCATTGCTTGACGGCTAACAACAAGTCGAAAATTGTGCACGCTGCAGTTCCATCGACCTTGGGCGGGTCCATTCGAATGAACCTCGGCTGATGCGGCTGGTGGGAGAGCGTCTTAACAGTCCTGTTGAGTGCCTCTTTCCAAGCCTTCTCACGCCTCAGCTCATCCTGAGTCTGAGTGACGGACTTCGCCGCAGCATGGCTGTGTGCCTCGGACGCGGCCTTTTGCTGTCCGAGCACAAACGCCTTTAACTGCTCTAACTGAGCAACATGTTGCTTAGGAGGACTGCCCAAGACCCTCGTCAGGGCTTCCTCGCCAAGACCCTGGCCAGGGCTAGCGCGCCAAGCCCCTGCTTCAAGTGCTATGTGACCTCCCGATGATGTTCCGAGAGCTGCGGGAAATGAGCTCAATCGATATTGAGGCTCATCCTTACTGACACGCTCATAGAGACGGGACCTGGGAAGGACTACGAACGCTACTAAGTGTTGGCGGGTGCTTCTTTAGCAGCCATGCTCTACTCAAGCACACATTTTAGCACAGTGAGGAAGCTTTAAGCGGCAGGTCTGAGCACTTCACATGAAGTAATTGACCATCCCGTTAAGTACACAAAGTGGTTTTGATGAGTGTGTGTAAGATACGGCAACTTTAGCTTGTTGCAAATGCTGCACATTGTAACGGACTAAATTTGTTCTTATGTTACACAGTCCCCCTTAAGTAAACTTGGTGTACTTAAGGCGATAGTAAATTACTTAAATATAGTAATTAGACCCATAACTCGGGTGTGGTTCACATTTGTGACTAACCCTTGTGTATATGATGCACATAGGTGCATTCACATAAGGAGCGATGACGCCTAGCGTCATCCATTACGCGGTGTATCTAGAAAGATACGCTCACAGTACATATTTGTGTTATCTACAGGAAATATATTTTGAATTGGTAAAAATAGGTATTTATATTTAATGCGATTAAGTATAAATCAATCTGAAAACTGCTTTCTACTTAGTAAGTGCGCACGAGAAGCCGGATTACCGCTCCCGTGACGACACTTTACTTGAGTACTTAGTGCGTTGGGTGAGGTCGCTAACGCGCCCACCACAGCTACTTCACTGCACGCAATAAAAGCTAGTTTAACCGCCTCCTCGCTGTGCCATAGTGTTTCTAGTAGAGCGTGGTCGCATTCGACATGCCCGCTTACACTTGGTAGCACTTGAAATTCTTCCCACGATCTGCATCTCTGCGTGTGTACGTGAGGACGAGCCTCAACATTGATTGGGCTGACTTCCCCCACCTCTCCAAACATCATCGGGAGTTGGCAGGGCGTATCGCGCAGGGACTTGATGAACAAGCCCTGGCCAGGCTCCTGGGCAGTCCTCCTGAGCAGCATGTTGCGCAGCAGTTAAAGGCATTTGTGCTTGGACAGCAAAAGGCCGCGGCCGAGGCACACAGCCATGCTGCGGTGGAGTCCGTTACTCAGACTCAGGATGAGCTGAGGCATGAGCAGGCTCGGAGTGAGGCTCTTAATAGGACTATTAAGACGCTCTCTGCCCGGCCGCATCAGCCGAGGCCCATACGGATGGACCCGCCCAAGTTCGATGGAACTGCGGCGCACACGACTGTCCACTGGCTTTTAGCCGTGGAGCAACGCGGTGTCGCGCAGCTCATCGAGGAGACAGCCAGATGGTGTCGTACGCCATGTCGCATCTGCCCGGTCAGGCTTCGAAGTAAACTTTCTCGGCGCTAATGGCGGACAAAAAGGCGTTCCCTACATGTGCGATCTCTAAGGAAAAGATTCGCGCCATGTACCAGCCGCCGAACAACGAAGAGTTGTTTCAGGCGCGCTTCTTTAGAGTGCGACAGGCGAAGCGATCTCTGCAAGAGTATGCACAAGAGATGCGCTCGCTGTTGGCGTCCATTACCGTAGGTCCGATTCCGGAGCACATTAAGGTGCTCACGTTTACGAACGGACTAAGGCATGGCCCATCTCGACAGGCCCTTTTCAGAAAGGTGCAGCCGACGATGAAAGAAGCAATCCAAATTGCCTTAGTTGAGGAGCAATTCTACAACAGTGCCTCGGCGACAGCTTGGTCTAAGCCGTCGGCCGAAAGGACAGATGCCACTCCCATTAAGTTGGGCAATGCAGACGTTGTCGGTTATAAATGCGGCAAGTGCGACCATTTGATGGCTCGCTGCTATTTCAGGGTCCCTGCTGGGGCGAAGACGCCAGCAAGAGGACTCCCTTCCCAAAGGGCGATGGCAAAAAACAGCGCACGAGACGCATGAGCTCTGCATCGACCACTGAGGGGCTTCAAAATGTTGCCGTTAAGTGCCTCCACTAGCGTGGCGAGATCGTTGACTGATACAGCCGCACATCCAAATCCAACAGCTCAATCAATTGTGCGGCAAATCAAATACGTCTCCTAGTAGAGAAATCCTGTGTCGATCAACACAAAAGTGATGCTACGCTTACGCTGCGCGTAAGGTGCAGCTTGACGGCCCAATGCATGTCAAAGCTTGAGCTAAGCACTGTTCGTTTGCCGAAGGTTTTGAAGGCCCACCCCACCCTTTGCTGAGCGCGTTAGCGTAGGTCTCGAGGTTTGCGATTTACTTTTGATACTTACAAATGTGCATACATCGGAGCTGCGTTGAATGCGTGCACTATCCGCCACCCTCATGTGGGCTTTCGCACACAGAAGGTCGGAGAGCTATGTAGGGAGGTTGATTCACTCACACGGCTCGCTTTTACTCGATCGGTAAAGAATTTATCGATCGCAAGTGCTTGTTCACGAGGCAGTGGCCACTCGCCAAACATCATCGGGGGGTGGCAGAGCACATGGCGCAGGGACTTGGTGAACAAGCCCTTCTTGGCAATAGCGTCAAGACTGTCATCGATGGTGCCAGAGGTATGATATGGTGTCCCCATGGCATCCCAGCGTCATCCGTTACGCGAGGTTTCTAGATAGATACGCTTCCAATACAATTAGTGGCAAACTATCGGTTTCTTGTTAAAGCAGTTCCTTTTCAATAAGTGTGTTCTTATACATAACATTGGACCGTTTGCAACCACGTTCCTCCGCAGTCTCAAGGATGGCGAGATTGCCCAAGTGTGTATGATGTGGCCCATGGCTTAGGCCATTTCATTGAATGTTTGTTTAGCCAAAGGAATATCGTTCGAAGCGTTCTTGTTAAAGAAGACGTTGCCCACAGCATATTTTTCCATCTCAAGCGCAAAGCGTTTTGCCAAATTTAGAGTTCATCTGCTAGGCTCTAAGCCTTTTGTGATATATACAGATCACGCGTCGTTACTCACTGCGACTAAGTCGCCCTATCTCTCACAGAGAACCCACCTTTGCTAGACAACAAAAGAAATCTCCTCAACCTATTCCCAAACTTTAAATCTGGAAGACCTGCAGGTTTCTTAATTGAACTTGCGGATGTGATGAGGTCAGTTTAGGAAAAAGCGAGGGTGAGTTAGGAATCCCCTATCTGTTATTGACGATCTCTTGACTTTATTTGTCACTTTGCCTTTTCGTTAAATTCTTTAAATACTTTAAATATGAAGTGATGTTGTAACTGGGGGTCTCATTACATAAGTTTTATTTTGTACAAAAGTAATAAAAGTTGTTGTATTCTATAAAAGGTAATAAATAAAGAAATTCAAAAATTATTATCCATATTGATAATTTGACTAAGATAGTTATAATATTACCAAATTTGTTAAGGCCTATGCAACTGATGTCGTGTCGAACACAGTTGAGGGTGCGTTGACGGGATGTCAAACGTCACCAAATCCTACCCTGCTCGTGGAGACTGAGGTAGTAAAACATGATAATCTGGATCTTCACCCCAAGAATCTCTTAGGAACTCTTGAAAAGGGTGTTTAGATTAGTCCTCGGAAAAGATCGGGCACTGATGGTCCAGATATGGCTTAAGCAAGCCAACGTAGAGCACTGGGGGCTTATGCGGCTCACGGTACTTGTTTGCTATCGGTCTCGCACCAATATTTAGCTTTAGATGGAATTTACCACCTACTTTGCGCTGCATTCTCAAACAACGCGACTCAAAGAAAACGGATTATACGCACCTGGTGATGAGGTATCCTTCATCACCTTGAAGTTAAAAGTCACAAATGATGTGTCACATTTTTGGTATTAGTTATTAGGTTTATGTGAAAATCAAGTATAATTACATAAAACGTGCATAAACATCTGTAACAATGTCCAAATTTGGTGTGTCCAAGTAAATCCATACGAGCCAGTCGGGCATTTGGCCTTTTGCCACAATAAAGCCGGCAAAGAGCACAAAAATCAAGATCGTGACCATCGACGTAGGTTCGCCACATGTAGCTTTGGCGTGACCGACGCGATAAAGAAAAACCACGCCGCGAACGATAACGTCGATAAAAACAACATGACTGAATAGGTCACAAACGCACTCGCGTACGCGACTTAGCGGCTGTGTCAGATAACATTGATTACTGCCAAGCTGTTTATATTGATTGCGTGCTCGATTCCACGGTTTGCTAGTGGCAATTGTCTTTTCGAGCTTTGGGATCCCACTTGAGACGTTTCTGGATTGTTCGTGATTCAACTCGCTTAGAGTTGTATATGCTGGGCATAAGCGTGAGCATCACGTTTGCCTTGTTTAAGTTTCAGAAGTTCTGATCGAGCTCTGAGCTCAGCCCTAGGCAATTCAAACGTCTGTTTGAGCTGGGCTTCAAAAGCCTCTAGCGGGTCGTAAATGCAGGAGCGCAGTAGGGGTGGGATGCCCTACCGACGCGGACTCTGAAGCTACTCCTAAGTTCAGAGTTGTGGAACAAACGGGCAGCATAGTCCCTGAGGTCTAAAAATTTCGAACCACAACCCTGCTGATTTATAGCACTCAAGTACGAGGCTATGGCCAGGTACTGACCATCCTAGTGGATTCGGGTGCATCACAAAATTTGTAAAATTCGCGGCTCTAAGAAAGAGACCGGCGGTGTTTGAGTCACTTTGCCAGGATGGCAAACGAGAAGAGGCGACCGTTCGTTTAGCGAACGGCGCGCTCATTAAGTCTGAGGGAGTTCAGGTAGAACTAGCCATCATCTTTAGTGACTTCTCCTGTAAAGAGAAGTTCACAGTGCTAGGTATGGAGCGTCCGTATGACCTCATCCTAGGCATGCCATGGTTGGCAAAGCACCAACCATGGATAGACTGGCGTACATGCACAGTTGCAAACTTTACGCAGGCTGCGGAAAGGAGGTGCTCCTGCAAGAGACGTATGCTACTGATGTCGTGTCGAACACAGTTGAGGATGCGTTGACGGGATGTCAACCATCATTAAGTCCCATCCAGCTCGTGGAGACTGCGGTAGTGGAAAGTGCAATGACAAGTAGTCATGTGTCCCATAGTCCTGCCCAGAGCCAAGAGCCTGAGGCAGTAGACGGCGAGCTGACAGGAAGTCAAGTCTCGCATGAATCGGGACAGTGCCTAGAGCCTGGTGCGGTCGGAACGAGTGCGTTAGCCAGGAGAGCAGCGCACCCACTTCCCTACACGTTAAGAGATTTACTGTACGATGACAGTTTCGTCGTACTGGATTTGGATGATAAATTTTATGTCATCTAAGGTTTTCCTTGGCTTAGAAAATATTAGCCAAGAATGCATCAGCTGGCACCATCGATCCGTAAAGATGCCTGCCACTGTTCATCAGATGGCCATCTGATGAACGTCTTAAAGGATCCACAAGCGTGTGGATGTACTACGAGTGAGTGCGATGGCCTCACTTGTGATACGGTCGTTAGCAAGACTGCACAAGAGCACAGTGTGATTACTAATACCCCTCTGGAGTCAGCTGCCGGCGGCTGTACGAATGCACAGGCAGCGCTGAAGGTTCACCACTCGAATAAGTCGAGTGAGTTGAAACATGAATGTAGGCCTAGCGGTCGACATTCAAGGAAGATACCGGTTGTCTTAAATGTACAACACGATGATCCTAGGTCGAGTAGAGAGTTGATCGTAGAGGACCCGACTGTGATAGCGCAATCACAGTCGGAAGACGTTATGGGAATAAGTCTCCACGTACTTGAGGAGAAATCATCTTAAATAGTTAATGCTGAAGTGACTAGACTTCAGCATCCCGAGGGATTGATCCTTCAGCAGCCTTTGGATAATTCCCAGGAAGAAACCGAGACATTGAATGCCTTGGTAAATGACGGATCAAGAGTAGGCACTTCTATTCTTGATCTGTATTGCGTCCGAAGTCAACTTCGGAGATAACTCAATTACCAATCCTAGAGCCTAAGCGGGTCTTGAGAGATCTGCGTGGTAGTAAAATTAAGTAGATCAGTACTCGTCACAGAGGACGAATACGTAGCCGATATTTGGTCAGTAGAACGTTTGCAGAGAACGAACGTGTTCTCAGCAGCTCATCGATGGACGAAAGTGTCCCCGATGTGAAGACTCGGATTGAGAGATATACTGCTCAATCCTCGAAGTCACTTGAGACAAATCCTTCATACAAGATTTGATTGAATTCAGGGTGTATTTCCTGAAGCAGCTCCATGCTAGTTGCATAAAGATAAAGGCACTCGACATGAAATCGAGCTCAATTCGGGCTCGAAATACTGTGTGGCCACTGCCTCGTGAGCAACTACTTGCGATCGATAAATTCATTATCGATCGAGTAAAAGCGGGCCATGTTAATAAGTCAATCTCCCCACATAGCTCTCCGACCTTCTGTGTGCGAAAGGCCACGGGAGGGTGGCTGATGGTGCACGCAATCAATAAACTGAATGCTGCAACGGTAGCGGCTCAAATGCCGATACCTAGAAAAGACGTATTCATAGATGGTTTGTCTAAGTGTATCATCTTTTCGTCTATGGATCTGATGGATAAGTTTTGGTAGATCCTTATGCGTGAATGGGACATTACTTACACAGTGAGCACTTCCAGTGGGATGCTCTGGGAATGGCTAGTAATGCAACAGGGGCTTAGTAACGCCCCTGCAACATTCAACTTATGCGTGACGAATCTGTTGAGACCGGTGCGAGAATTCGCACCGAGTTATTTTGACGAAGTATTTGTCCAATGCCGGGCCATGGGCGGAAAGACGGACGTGAAAGCTCATAAATATCACGTTTGCATAAGTTGTACGCAAATTTTAAGCAGTGTATATTCGCTGCAAGTGAGATACCACTTCTTGGGTGCATCGTCGGAAAACACGTCGTGCGCCCTGATCCCAGAACGTTCAATGCAATTACCGATTGGCCAGCAGTTCCAGTTTATGTCAAGAGACATAGAAAGTTTCATGAGCTAGCAGCGTACTTCTACAACTACTCTCGCAATTATACCGAGATGACCATCTCTCTTGTCTCTTGAAAAAAAAAACGAGAAATGGTTATGGAACTTTGATTGTCAGCGATCCTTTCAAGGTATCAAGCAAAGTTGGATGCAATCGCCCATCTTGGCGATTGCAGATCAAGACAGACCATTCTATATGGTCTGTGCCGCCAGCGATTTCGCAATCGGATGCGCGTTCATGCAATACGATTCAGACGGCGTGGAGCGCGTCGTCTGTTATCAATCGCGTCAGCTGCAACCAGCTGAGCGCAATTACCCAGTGCATGACAAGGAACTCCTTGCCATGTAATATATATTGGCTAAGTTTAGGGTCTATCTCCTCGGAGATTGACCGTTCATCGTGTATACGGACCATGCGTCATTACGCACGGCCGTAAATAGCCCACACCTCTCGCAAAGAATGGCGAGGTGACTATCCTCCTTCGCGGAGTATATTATCCCCGCGGAATATAAACCAGGACGACTTAATGTCGTCGCTGATACGCTATCACGCCGACCCCATTTCGTCCGACTTGCATTCGTAGTCGAACCTCTAAAGAGGGGTCGCACTTACGTGGTGCATCACCACGTGCACCGGCAACATTTAGAGTTGCGGGAGAAGAGGATACTACGGCAGACGGAACGTCTGCCGCAAGAGATAAAAATGCGTCGCCCGCGGATGCATGAACCGCATCCGAAGGCGTCGCACTATTCGCATACCGCAGACTTGTTAACCATGCGATAGTTTAAGAAATGATGGTTCTAACCAATTAACATCGTTTTTGATTAAGTGGTCTTGTAGTGACCACTCTACCCAATGACAGTCAGAGCGATTGTCGTTAAAGGGACGGGTGATGTAACGGGTGTGTCGTAACATGAAATCAACACTTCAAGGTTGCTAATTAATATATTATCTAAAAGGTGGATAATAACTGGAGAGTATTATTTTCCATGGTAATATTTTAAAAGCTTATCCATTGGTAGATATAGACCATGATATCTACTTTCGCCGCGGTCCAGTCAGCGCTGGACGCGCGCAAACAGAGAGACAGATAAGACTTTATTACATGTTTTGTATTAGTTTATAATTAAGTTAGTATTAAAAAGATAGAAACAGAAGAACTTGATTTATATTAAATAAAGTTTTTAGTTGCCCTCTTTAGAACAAGTGTTTTAAAGAGAGTCTTTCTCTGCACGTATTAGTGTACGTGAAGTGACGTGAGGCACCACTCACACTGAGGCAGTGCGAAGTGGACTTGTACTGAAGCAGTACGAGTCGACAGTGCACGGATAATCTCGCCAAAGAAAACGAATCTTAAATGAGCTGTCGCATTTCCAATAAATCAAGTTTAAATTTAGTTAAACATTTCTATGCGATTCTGTTTTGAAAAAAATCTTTAGTATGTGTGTAGGCGGGCACGTCTTTATGCGGCAACGCTCTATTTAGACACACACCCTAGCACAGCATAGAAACGTTGAGACCGGCTTTCCTTACGTGCAGTGAGGAAGTTGTGGTGGGGATCCTTAAGCTCCGTTAACACGACAGCAGCAGTAGCTATCGGCGTTTTGACTAAGGCATTGGACGCTGCCTGCGTGTTGACGCGGCGAGTGCGCTTAGTGCGAGGTTGATTGGGCGTCTTCGCAGACAACCCACCAACGAGGCCCCTTTTAGGTGGCATCTTTGGCGCCGTGTATGAAAACACAGGTCGCAATAGTGAATGAGAGAACTAGCGGCGCGTCAAGCAGCTCGCAGTTCCTCCAACCTATTTGACGATTGTTAAGTGTAAATTCGTTCTTAAAGGGGTGGTGGTGTAATGGGCTATAGTTGCCCTAATGTTACACAGTCCGCGTTAAGTAAACTTGGTGTACTTAAGGCGATGGTTAATTACTAGACCCACCACTCGGGTGTGGTGCACATTTGTGACCAACCCTTGTGTGTATGATGCACATGGGTGCATTCACATTAGGAGGGATGACGCCTAGCGTCATCCGTGATAATGGCTAGCGTCATCCGTTACGCGAGGTATCTAGAAAGATACGCTCGCAATAAATATCAAGTGTTATCTATAGATATGACATTTTAATTGGTAAAAATAGGTATTTATATTTAATACGGTTAAATATAAATCGGTCTGAAAACTGCTTTCTACTTGGTAAGCGCGCACGAGGAGCCAGATTACCGCTCCCGTGACGATACTTTACTAGAGTACTTAGTGCGTTGGATTAAGTCGCTAAGGCACATCCCACTTTAACAGTAAGGATGTTGATCCGTTGCTCATTGTCGACCACAATGAGTAGATACCGTTGCCGTCACCTCATAGTAGTGATGCGGACAACGAGCTCATTAGGAAGGGTGATGACGCGTTATTGCCCACCCAAACTTCTCTCATGGCTCACAACATGGAGACAGCAGCATATACGAATGCTGACTCGTCTTATGCGCTGGAAAGCGCAGCGACAGGTAATGAGAGCTGCCCATAAAGGCGCAGCCGCTTCTCTGTTGGGTAAAATTACAACGCCTTATGCTCAGAACACTATCCATAATGGTTCTGACATAGAGGATTCTGAGCCTAAAGCTCCGCCGACGAATCGTTAACGTGCTCAGTCGGTGTCACGAGCCAGTCGTTTAAAACGTGGCTATGTGACGGGTGGCATATTACTGATGCCCCCTCCATCTAAATCGCCTCGTTTGAACGGGCCAAGAGCGTCGCTCCTAAAGCGCGGTATCGTAGATGCAGACCAATACGAGGCGGAATTCTTGCGCCGCATTCATCCACATTCCGATGCGATGAAACAGCGGTCGCAGCGAATTTATATCGGCCGCTTGCGTGTTAAAGAAATCATGGGCGGTACTGTACCCCCTGTTTCTTCTCACAACGCTTCTTCTGCTAGTCCATTTGAGACTAGCGAAAAGGCTTCAGCTGGTGCTCCTTTTCATAGGCAGCCACCAAGCCGGGCACATCAATACGTAGGGTATTGCTCAATTTCCAAGAGTCGAAACTCTTCGGATGACCTTTCCATTGGACGGGGATCTGATACCTTCGCCTCACGGAGCGGTGCGCAACCAACCTTCCAACAAGAAAGCGTTGATTTCCACCCAAATGCATCAATGCAGGCGGCGCCCGATAGGAGTGGCGATCTCGCCCAACTACTCGCGGCTGCCTTACCATCGTCCGTTCAGTCACAAGTGTAAAGCGCTGCTTAACGACGTATTGCGGATCTCGAGGGTCAAGTCTCGCGACTGACCTCGGATCTTTAGAATGACCGAGCAAAGGCTCGTCAGAGTTATGAACGTCTAAAGACTCGCTTAACCTTTTTGGGAGGATAATGCTGAGGGATCCGCGTTACTCGCTTTATGTTGTTCGCTCTCCAAGTCCTGTTCGTGGTGGGAGGCATCGGTCCGAAAGCTTTTCGCCTTCACCGTCCTCCTCACCCGAACGACGCTCGACTCACAGTCGGCGTCGCCATCGGTTTCCTGAGATAGATGGGGGTTTATGAACTCATTTGGGTCTACATACTGTTTCAGACAACCCACGTAAAATACGGGGTGCGTCTTCATATACGGGGGAAGGGTGAGCCTATAATTTAGGTCTCCAACCTCTTCTACTACCGTAAAGGGCACAATGAAACGCGGCAACAACTTCGTAGTACCTCCAGGTAGTACAGACACTTGCATTTTTAAGGTAGAGTTGCAGTACTTAAGAGTACTTTTTCACCTACTCTAAAGCGTTCATTATCTTTGCGACCATTTCGGTCCGCATATTCTTTTTGCTTGTCCTGTGCGCTTGCCATTGCGTCACGGACTTAACGTGTGATGGCTAATCGCTCATCCACAAAGCGTTGAGCCTCGCTCACAGTTTTAACATCAAGCTCGCCTATGATACCGCCGAGAGGTCGATCATAAGACGTATTTTGATTGACCACTGCTGAATTGGCCGGGTCACTAGGGCAAGTTTCTGTCGTTGAATGCATTCACTCGTGGGTCATCGTCATATTGACAAAAGTATGCCCTTCTTTCGCACCGAGAATAGTGAGAGGCCGTACCCCACTAAGACTCGGGCTGCCCACAAACGAGACTGGCGTCCGAGGATGGCGCAGTCCGTTAATATAAAACGGTGTCTCACCCGAACTGGCGTGGACACTGTTATCTATAGCGAACACTACAAAGGGCAATTGTTTGCTCAACTCTTCGGGGGTTGCTATAGTACGTAAGACATCCGCCACGACCCGATTGACCCATTCTGTTTGGTCATCGGTCTAGGGATGATCTGCGGTCGACATGTCGGAGTTGCTACCTAGCAGCTCAAACACATGTCGCCAAAAACCAGACGTAAAACGTGGATCCCGGTCCGATACAATGAACTCGGGCATCCCGTGTAGTCGGTAAACATGATCCAGAAACAAGAGAGCTGCCTCCTTGCCTGTGATCAATATTTTACATGGTGCTGAATGCACCATTTTGCTCAGTCAATCTACAAAGACGACGAGCCCCGTCCGACCGGTAGATTATTGGCCCTCTAAGCTTCAAGATCTTCTTATGATCGGGCGGCTTGCCAAAGATGAAGCCCAGGCTTACTGACGTCCACCGGTTGGTTGGAATCGGTAGCGGCTTCAGTGGCGCACTGCTGGACGGCGCATACTTAATGCACTGCCACTTTCGCCAGAGCGAATATAGTTGGCCACCCATCTATATAGGTGTGGCCGCCAAAACTTCTCTTTCACTCGTTAAAATGTATTTTCATGACTTAGATGCCCACTGGATGGCGCATCGTGGAGCTCGTGAAGGATCATCAGCTTGAGGTCTGTGGTATGAGGCACATAGTCTTAGCTTGTACAGAAACTAATGTTATTAATTTTTCTGATTCTCAAGGAATCACAAAGTGACAGCTGATGCCATAAGAGGCCACCGCTGTAGCTATAGCGATTTAGCTTAGATTTTAAGTGCGACGGAAAGGTTACCTTTCGTCTACCAAAGTGATCCGACAGCAGGCGACAATGGTCGACCTGACTGTAGCTCACTTTTATTTAAGAGGCTAATGTGCTCGTCACGTGATATATCATCATGGCTGCCAACGGTGACGGCTGAAATTGTGATTTAGCTCCTGACACACTTTCCTGGTATCTTATTTCGAAGTCTGGTCTACGCGATACAGCGTCAGCCAAGACATTCGACTTACCCGGCTTGTATTCAACTTTATAATTAAATTTAGAGAAGAATGCAAGCCATCTCACCATTCTAGGCGAGAGGTGCGGTGAGTTTATTGCGGTCCGCAGTGACGCGTGACCCGTATAAACCACAAATTATTCGGTGCCCAGTAGGTGCTTACGAAACTTAACAAGAGCATACTTTATTGAAAGTAGCTCTTTGTCACGCACGGGGTAATTCAGTTCCGCGGCATTTACAAGCCGGGACTGATAAAAGATGACGCGGTCAACGCCGTCGTTATCCTTCTGCATGAGCGCGCTGTCGATGGCAAAATTGATTGCATTGCTGACGACGCTTAAGGGCTTATCCGCGTCTGCCAATGCCAAGACCGGTGTTGTTCTACAAGAGATTGCTTCTCCTATTGATCCAAAGATCACTCGTTTAGACGTGCCTTTGATCGTCCTAATCTGTCAGGTACTCGTACTTCGAGTCACCATGACCTTTGACTGAGTAAAATTTTACTACGCGTTTCATTACTGTTATCGATGCGCGTGTCGCTAGACGCACCTTCATCCTCGTTTTAGGGACGTCGCGCTCAACATATTTGAGTCTACGACCCTCCAGCGACTGGCGACGAATATAGTTATTCGACACCCCACAGTTCACTAGGGCTCTAAGTGACAAACGTAATTTGTCTCTTTTAACTTCAAGGTGATGAGGGATACTTCATCGCCAGGTGCAGAGACACAAAATGATTGTGTGTCTGGAGCAACTTTTGTCAAAAGGTTTGCAAATTCTCTTGAGGTTGCTGGATCAGTAGGGCGTTGCGCCCCTACTGACCCCGTCCATTTTTTGGCGGTCCGCCTCGCTGTTGCGATTTCGCAACAACGTCAGACCCACGACCGTTGACCTTTTTGGCATTCGGTCCATAGTTACGTTCAGTACCTCTCGGTACTGGGCGTGGAGCACTACACTCATGGGCGTAGTGTCCTAACTTTTGACAACGGCTGCATTTCTGCAATCGCTTATTGTTTGAAAAAGCGAAATTTTTCGCTTTCGACATAAGAAAGATCCATAGGTTTTGGAACTCCCAGTGCGTGTCGTCTTGGAGGACGATATGATGACGAACTAGCTTGAGCCTGTCTCAAGCTAAACTCCTCCTGTTCCGCTACGGATATTGCTTCTTCAAGCGTATCCAGTTCCAAGCGGAACAGGTGGGTCTTTACGGGACCATCCGTAAGACCTTGCATGAACACCGTAATCAACGTGTGTTCATTTACTGGGTTATTTGTGACACAACTCGCTAAGAGTCGTATGTGCTGGGCATAAGCGTAAACATCACGCTTGCCTTGCTTAAGTTTCAGAAGCTCTGATCGAGCTCTAAACTCAGCCCTAGGCGGTTTAAACGTCTGTTTGAGCCGGGTTTTAAAAGCCTCTAACGACCCAAAGACATATGTGTCGCGCAACTTAAGGCCTAGTGCCCAAGCTTTGGCAAGGCCTGCCAAATTTGACTAAGCAAGTGCGACTTGCATTTGCTCTTCGTCGATGCGACGAGCCCTTATAGCATCGTCCAACTCGACAATATATCTTAAGAGAGAGTCTTCTTCGATTCCCCTTTACTCAAAGATATCAATTTTTAAGGCTTCGGGACGACGCGTGTGCGTCATCCCAGGAACAGGTGTTGTAACCTAAACAGTTCTACCTGTTGAGAGTCTTGCTGATAAAGCAAGGCTACCTTCTCCTTCGCCTCGTCAAGTTCATGTTGTATGAACTTGGCGATGGCTGAATGGAGGGCATCTCCGTCCAAAGCGTACAGTATGGCCTTGATGGCATCGTTCCCTACGGTCAAATTCATTCGTTAGACCGCACTCCTTTCTATGTCACTTAGAAAGGAGTAGCTATCACCCGAAACGTGATGCGTATTTCCATTATCATCTAAGATGTCTATATTAGATGATGGAACTGTGGCCCTTGGACGGACTACAAAGTGCTACCAGGTGTAACGGGGCATTGCCGACTTGTACTGCTTCAGTACGCACTGCTTCAGTGCGAGTGGTGCCTCACGTCGCTTCAAGTACAGTTAAACGTGCAGAGAAAGACTCTCTTTAAAACACTTGCTTTAAAGAGGGTTAATTAAAACCTGTATTTAATATAATTAAGTTCTTCTGTTTCTATCTTTTTAATACTGACGTAATTAAAAACTAATACAAAACATGTAATAAAGGTCTATCTATCTATCTCTTTGCGCGCGTCCAGCGCTGACTGGACCGCGGACAAAGTAGATATAATGGTCTATATCTACCAATGGATAAGCTTTTAGAATATTACCATGTAAAGTAATATTCTCCAAATATGATCTACCTTTTACATGATATATTAATTAACAACCTTTAAGTGTTAATTTCATGTAACGATACACCCCGTTACATCACCCCTCCCTTAAACGACAATCACTCTGACTGTCATTGGGAAGAGTGGTCACTATAAGACCACTTTATTAAAAACGATGTTGATTGGTCAGA
>NC_090614.1:422589-433734 GCF_004359215.1 Bremia lactucae
ATCGGTCTGATAGCTTTTCGCCTTCACCGTCCCCCTCACCCGAACGACGCTCGACTCACAGTCGGCGTCACCATCGGTCTCCTTAACCAGATGGGGGTATGTGACCTCATTTGGGTCTACATACCGTTTCAGACGACCCACGTAAAATACGGGGTGCGTCTTCATATACGGGGGAAGGGTGAGCCTATAATTTAGGTCTCCAACCTCTTCAACCACCGTAAAGGGCCCAATGAAACGCGGCAACAACTTCGTAGTACCTCCAGGTAGTACAGACACTTGCATTTTTAAGGTAGAGTTGCAGTACTTAAGAGTACTTTTTCACCTACTCTAAAGCGTTCATTATCTTTGCGACCATTTCGGTCCGCATATTCTTTTTGCTTGTCCTGTGCGCTTGCCATTGCGTCACGGACTTAACGTGTGATGGCTAATCGCTCATCCACAAAGCGTTGAGCCTCGCTCACAGTTTTAACATCAAGCTCGCCTATGATACCGCCGAGAGGTCGATCATAAGACGTATTTTGATTGACCACTGCTGAATTGGCCGGGTCACTAGGGCAAGTTTCTGTCGTTGAATGCATTCACTCGTGGGTCATCGTCATATTGACAAAAGTATGCCCTTCTTTCGCACCGAGAATAGTGAGAGGCCGTACCCCACTAAGACTCGGGCTGCCCACAAACGAGACTGGCGTCCGAGGATGGCGCAGTCCGTTAATATAAAACGGTGTCTCACCCGAACTGGCGTGGACACTGTTATCTATAGCGAACACTACAAAGGGCAATTGTTTGCTCAACTCTTCGGGGGTTGCTATAGTACGTAAGACATCCGCCACGACCCGATTGACCCATTCTGTTTGGTCATCGGTCTAGGGATGATCTGCGGTCGACATGTCGGAGTTGCTACCTAGCAGCTCAAACACATGTCGCCAAAAACCAGACGTAAAACGTGGATCCCGGTCCGATACAATGAACTCGGGCATCCCGTGTAGTCGGTAAACATGATCCAGAAACAAGAGAGCTGCCTCCTTGCCTGTGATCAATATTTTACATGGTGCTGAATGCACCATCTTGCTTAGTCTGTCTACAAAGACGACGAGCCCCGTCCGACCGGTAGATTATTGGCCTTCTAAGCTTCAAGATCTTCTTATGATCGGGCGGCTTGCCAAAGATGAAGCCCAGGCTTACTGACGTCCACCGGTTGGTTGGAATCGGTAGCGGCTTCAGTGGCGCACTGCTGGACGGCGCATACTTAATGCACTGCCACTTTCGCAAGAGCGAATATAGTTGGCCACCCATCTATATAGGTGTGGCCGCCAAAACTTCTCTTTCACTCGTTAAAATGTATTTTCATGACTTAGATGCCCACTGGATGGCGCATCGTGGAGCTCGTGAAGGATCATCAGCTTGAGGTCTGTGGTATGAGGCACATAGTCTTAGCTTGTACAGAAACTAATGTTATTAATTTTTCTGATTCTCAAGGAATCACAAAGTGACAGCTGATGCCATAAGAGGCCACCGCTGTAGCTATAGCGATTTAGCTTAGATTTTAAGTGCGACGGAAAGGTTACCTTTCGTCTACCAAAGTGATCCGACAGCAGGCGACAATGGTCGACCTGACTGTAGCTCACTTTTATTTAAGAGGCTAATGTGCTCGTCACGTGATATATCATCATGGCTGCCAACGGTGACGGCTGAAATTGTGATTTAGCTCCTGACACACTTTCCTGGTATCTTATTTCGAAGTCTGGTCTACGCGATACAGCGTCAGCCAAGACATTCGACTTACCCGGCTTGTATTCAACTTTATAATTAAATTTAGAGAAGAATGCAAGCCATCTCACCATTCTAGGCGAGCGGTGCGGTGAGTTTATTGCGGTCCGCAGTGACGCGTGACCCGTATAAACCACAAATTATTCGGTGCCCAGTAGGTGCTTACGAAACTTAACAAGAGCATACTTTATTGAAAGTAGCTCTTTGTCACGCACGGGGTAATTCAGTTCCGCGGCATTTACAAGCCGGGACTGATAAAAGATGACGCGGTCAACGCCGTCGTTATCCTTCTGCATGAGCGCGCTGTCGATGGCAAAATTGATTGCATTGCTGACGACGCTTAAGGGCTTATCCGCGTCTGCCAATGCCAAGACCGGTGTTGTTCTACAAGAGATTGCTTCTCCGATGTAAACACATCATCTTGTTTCTTTTAACTAAACCCATTCTGCTTCCTTTTCATCCTTCCTTTCATTCGGCAAGGAACAGTTTCCACGACATCTCCGGGAAATTTACTATCTCCTCGGCAGATTCAAAGACTTGCCAGAGCACCTCAACTGAGGATGCCTCCACAATTTCGTCTTTGACGACCTCGAACACCTCGTTCGAAGGCCCGTCCTCTTTAATTGGAATTGATCCAAAGATCACTCGTTTAGACGTGCCTTTGATCGTCCTAATCTGTCAGGTACTCGTACTTCGAGTCACCATGACCTTTGACTGAGTAAAATTTTACTACGCGTTTCATTACTGTTATCGATGCGCGTGTCGCTAGACGCACCTTCATCCTCGTTTTAGGGACGTCGCGCTCAACATATTTGAGTCTACGACCCTCCAGCGACTGGCGACGAATATAGTTATTCGACACCCCACAGTTAACTAGGGCTCTAAGTGACAAACGTAATTTGTCTCTTTTAACTTCAAGGTGATGAGGGATACTTCATCGCCAGGTGCAGAGACACAAAATGATTGTGTGTCTGGAGCAACTTTTGTCAAAAGGTTTGCAAATTCTCTTGAGGTTGCTGGATCAGTAGGGCGTTGCGCCCCTACTGACCCCGTCCATTTTTTGGCGGTCCGCCTCGCTGTTGCGATTTCGCAACAACGTCAGACCCACGACCGTTGACCTTTTTGGCATTCGGTCCATAGTTACGTTCAGTACCTCTCGGTACTGGGCGTGGAGCACTACACTCATGGGCGTAGTGTCCTAACTTTTGACAACGGCTGCATTTCTGCAATCGCTTATTGTTTGAAAAAGCGAAATTTTTCGCTTTCGACATAAGAAAGATCCATAGGTTTTGGAACTCCCAGTGCGTGTCGTCTTGGAGGACGATATGATGACGAACTAGCTTGAGCCTGTCTCAAGCTAAACTCCTCCTGTTCCGCTACGGATATTGCTTCTTCAAGCGTATCCAGTTCCAAGCGGAACAGATGGGTCTTTACAGGACAATCCGTAAGACCTTGCATGAACACCGTAATCAACGTGTGTTCATTTACTGGGTTATTTGTGACACAACTCGCTAAGAGTCGTATGTGCTGGGCATAAGCGTAAACATCACGCTTGCCTTGCTTAAGTTTCAGAAGCTCTGATCGAGCTCTAAACTCAGCCCTAGGCGGTTTAAACGTCTGTTTGAGCCGGGTTTTAAAAGCCTCTAACGACCCAAAGACATATGTGTCGCGCAACTTAAGGCCTAGTGCCCAAGCTTTGGCAAGGCCTGCCAAATTTGACTAAGCAAGTGCGACTTGCATTTGCTCTTCGTCGATGCGACGAGCCCTTATAGCATCGTCCAACTCGACAATATATCTTAAGAGAGAGTCTTCTTCGATTCCCCTTTACTCAAAGATATCAATTTTTAAGGCTTCGGGACGACGCGTGTGCGTCATCCCAGGAACAGGTGTTGTAACCTAAACAGTTCTACCTGTTGAGAGCCTTGCTGATAAAGCAAGGCTACCTTCTCCTTCGCCTCGTCAAGTTCATGTTGTATGAACTTGGCGATGGCTGAATGGAGGGCATCTCCGTCCAAAGCGTACAGTATGGCCTTGATGGCATCGTTCCCTACGGTCAAATTCATTCGTTAGACCGCACTCCTTTCTATGTCACTTAGAAAGGAGTAGCTATCACCCGAAACGTGATGCGTATTTCCATTATCATCTAAGATGTCTATATTAGATGATGGAACTGTGGCCCTTGGACGGACTACAAAGTGCTACCAGGTGTAACGGGGCATTGCCGACTTGTACTGCTTCAGTACGCACTGCTTCAGTGCGAGTGGTGCCTCACGTCGCTTCAAGTACAGTTAAACGTGCAGAGAAAGACTCTCTTTAAAACACTTGCTTTAAAGAGGGTTAATTAAAACCTGTATTTAATATAATTAAGTTCTTCTGTTTCTATCTTTTTAATACTGACGTAATTAAAAACTAATACAAAACATGTAATAAAGGTCTATCTATCTATCTCTTTGCGCGCGTCCAGCGCTGACTGGACCGCGGACAAAGTAGATATAATGGTCTATATCTACCAATGGATAAGCTTTTAGAATATTACCATGTAAAGTAATATTCTCCAAATATGATCTACCTTTTACATGATATATTAATTAACAACCTTTAAGTGTTAATTTCATGTAGCGATCCACCCCGTTACAGCATCCAAAATACGGCATTGCTATTTGAATTTTAATGGATGTATGTATTAATGTCCAGCGTTGCATAGTCTATGTTGAAGTACAAGAACTGATTAACTTTTTCGCACAAATTATTTGTGTTGATTTGAAAATGCTTTACATTTAGTTACACCCTCTCTTTAAGTTTATAGGAAGCAAACATACGGGCACCGCGAACAATTGAAGCAATTTCCCTACCATCTTGCAGCTACATTGCATGGCCAACTTTGATCTTAGTCGGCTTAAGTCTGGTTATTTCTGGGTACATACGCTTTTTTACCGCACATAGCTGACCATCAGACATCTCAACCCCATCAAAATAAATTTTGGGAGAGGCTTTCCAACACTTAGACAAACTTGTCCTCATTTATTGAAAAGCTCCTTCGCAAGTGGCATTTATCTGCTCACGTAGCCTCTTACCATTTTACTGCTACACATCGATCGTCACATGAAAGATCTTCTTCGTGGATTGCATCGTGCATCCTCCGGCGCCGAAACCTCCCATGCGCATCGATGTGCGAGCAGTCGCTTCGGCAGAGTCGTCCAGAGAGATTTTGTGTCAGCATTGAAGCCTATAAGCGAGTTACCCGAGTCTTTTGCGCAAAATCGAAAACGTGATCGACTTAAGAAATACCTGAATCGTCAACCGAGGAGCAGAACTGAACCAAATATGATGTCATTTCCCTTGCCAGCGATTCAGTCAACCGAGAAAGGAATGGCTGAAACATTATATGTTACGTATGGTGATGACGCTGACGTGATAAAGGTTCCAAGTGAATCTGATTCGGAAGGAAAATACGTAATTCCACCAGTGGAAATCCCTGACATGTATAATAGAAAGGATCGCCATGGTGGCATCACGGTGGCGGGAGCTCGCGTTGTATTTACGTATGCTGGCTTTAAGCGACAACAAATGATATTAGTCAAACTTCAGTCGGTTCCTGAGCTTGCTGATCAATTTGCCGTACCATTAGGAGGTACTTCTTGTGGGTGTGTTGTCGTCAATACCTAGAATAGCTGACAAGTGCTTGAACCGGTTCGTTTATCTGATTGATCCGACTTTTTACCATCTACAACTTGCTTTATGGCACGCAACCTTGACGATGGAATATTGAGCTTTTTGCTTAGCTCCTTTAAATGAAAGCTTTTTGCTTAGCTCCGTTAAATGAAAGCGCATTTGATTATCACATTTTTTATTTATGTGTCGTGTGTTGGCGGTAGTGCTTAAAGCACAGAGTTGCTGTGTCTGTGCCTTGTATGATATTTCACAAAAATCGCTCATGCCTATTTGTGTAGACTTGTCAGCGCATTCTGTCGAAGCCTAACGTAGCGTCTTATTTATTGGGAATTTTCTTGGCCAGTATTTTCCTTTTAGTTCTAGCTATGCACGTTGCCATTGTTCTTTCCTCATTCACTCGGAGTATTTATCCATTCTTAGACTTATTTTAATGTTGTTATAACCTATCTTGATACTAAAGGCAGCAATCACGGCGCATTCTCACGGCAGATCGATCTCCTGAGAAGCCGCGACAAATCTCGCGTTCCACTGTTCCTTAGACCGCGTTAAAAATTGTGCTCTACGACTTATAAATCTCAACTCTCGTTGCCGCAAGCAGCAAATTATTGCTTTGATCGTAAGTAATTAAAATGCTCTGATACATGCTAAAAAGCCGTTAACTTAGTGCTGCTGGAGGGACAGTGGTCACACCTGACAGACCCCAGTTGCGGGCTAAAATACCAGCGCAAATGTAACCCTTAATAGTGATTAAGATGCATCGTGTCCTTTGTGCCTCATTACAGTGGAGTGGGACGAGATAAAGATTACGAACATAGCGCCGCAGCGCATTAGTTCTTTGATCGAAAGTATGAGTCCTGTACAATATTTTCCAACTTTGGTTATCGAAATTTTGCATTGCCTAAATGATACTAGTCGTCAAAAACCATAAAACCTATTCAACTTGAAGACTACGCGGCTGCCGCGGAGGTAAAAATACTGACGACAAGACGCTCAATTCCCGTAATCATACCGATTTCCCTTATTCAATGCACGTCGTAATTTAGAGTCATCGGCTTGTTAAATTCTGCCCGCCCCAATCTAAGCGCCAGTTTCCTTTATATCGTCAGTCGTGTTGCTAAGAAGGTTCCATTTTGACAAAAAGCAGCAGCTCAAACCATTTACTGCAATAATTTAGCTAACATCACGTTTTCGACAAGCCTGTAAAACCGAATAATCGATAAAGAGATCACTCGTGAACAATAGCGATCGCACGTGATGAAGCTTCCATCAGGCTTTGGCTGCGAGACCGCAAACGACGAAGCCGCTGCCGCAACCGCTAACGGTAGCACAGCTGATAACATCGAGACTTGTGCAAACGGCATATTGCGCCCAGTTTCTCGGAGCCAGGAGTACCACAACCTACCGATGGCTGTTGCCGTACCGGTCTCCGCCTCCAATCCTTCCAATGCAACTCAACACAGAAAAACGGCGCACAACTTTTCGTTTCGCTCGCTTACGGGCTACAAATTTATACGTCTGGCCGACTACTCTGGCAAGCCTATTCTCATTGTAAATGTTGCGTCGCACTGCAACTCTACAACCAAGGCTTATATGCAGCTGAACGAGCTGGCAAAGCGTTTCCCGGAGCTTGTTATCATTGGATGCCCGTGCAACCAATTTGGCCATCAAGAAAACCTTAATGGCGAGGAGATCTATCAGAGCCTGCGACACATCCGCCCTGGCAAGGGATTTGAGCCAGCTTTTGATCTGACTGAGAAAACTGAGGTCAATGGGGCTAATGCCCATGCGCTTTTTAACTTTTTACGGATTACATTGCCCTACCCATGCGACCGCACGCTGCTTGACGAAATGTCTGCACCCAGCGGCGTCTTCTCTCACCCGATGCGCCTCATTTGGATGCCCGTTACGCGCGCAGATGTCAGCTGGAATTTCGAAAAGGTATGTCAAGTGAATTGCTTTCTTACTTTATTGTTTCTCACGTAGTTGCATATGTTTCGTGCAATGCGCAGTTTCTAATTAGCCCCGACGGGACGCCATACAAGCGCTATAGTCCCAAACTCGACTTTACTGGCCTGATTGAGGATATCAAGTTTTTGTGCAATGTGAAATTGGCCAACCACCAAGAGTTATAAGGTGACAATTTTTTTCACAGCAACAGCGAGAAAAAACTCGAAAATTATTTGAAGGTTACAGTCTATGGACTGCAATATTCAAGGAAAGAGTAAATGAGTGACCAACAGATAACCCTATTTGATGGAATGCAAACTTGCAATCGGAGCGCAAGATATATGTAATATGCAATGCAATTGTTGTTCAAAAAAACTTGAAAATACCACTTTTGTATACGTATACGCCTCATCATTTGATTTGCTAGCAAATTATGACACTTTTTTATTGGTTGCTAGCAATTGACTTCATCAATTGTGTGTCCTTGCTTCTTGCCGCTCCGTGAGTCAAGATGCAGCACGATGAAGTAATCTGGGGCGTCATATCGAAGCAATTTTGCTCCTTCAAAAGCAAGTACGTCTGCATCTGCATTGTTTTTAGCCGTGAGAATTGGCATTTACAACACTTTTTGCGAATATGTCAGACTACCGGGTACGGGGGCTATGTTTTGCAGTAACCCGTATAACGTTACGGGATTATGCCATCGGTCGGCATGCCCATTGGCTAACAGTCGGTATGCCACTATACGCGAGGAAGATGGCGTGTGCTACCTATACATGAAGACAATTGAGCGCGCACACACACCCAATCGATTATGGGAGCGGGTGAAGCTCAGCAGAAATTATACCAAATCTCTCGCCCAAATTGACGAGCAATTGCAATTTTGGCCAAAGAAACTGATTTACAAGAATAAACAGAGACTAACGAAGATTCATCAATACCTCATGCGTATGCGGAAGCTTACACTCAAGACGAAACCCAAACTTGTAGTGATCAATAAGAAAATTGATCGTCGTGAGAAACGCCGTGAAAAGAAGGCAATGGTTGCGGCCAAGCTTGACAATTCTATCGAAAAAGAGCTGCTGGAGCGTCTTCAGAAAGGAACGTACGGCGATATTTATAATTTCCCAGAGCGCGAATTTTCAAAGGTGCTGGCTGACAAAGGCAAGCGCCAAACGATGGAGGAGGAAAGCGAAGGCGAAGAAGAGATCGAATATGAAATTGAGGAAGACGAGGAAGAAGAGGACGAGGTTTCCGGGCAGGTTGAGTACGTCGAAGACTTTGACGAGGAAGAGAGCGACCTGGAGGATTTTGCAGATAACTTTGCAGTTGACGATGAAGGAGACAGCAACGAGTCTGGAAGTGAGGACGTTGATGTTCCCCACGTTAAAAAACGTCAAGCACCAGCGCTTCCAAAGAAACCTAGTAAGAAACAGAAAAGGCCTAAAGGGCCGTATGTCGAGATAGAGTATGAACAGGAGCAAGAAACTACTAATGGGCTTAACTGGTAGCCGGTGTGCCGCTTTTGAACTTGATAATTACGAAAACTAGATTTATGCTGCACTTATAATTTTTAGTTC
Source organism: Bremia lactucae (assembly GCF_004359215.1). Taxonomy (NCBI): domain Eukaryota; phylum Oomycota; class Peronosporomycetes; order Peronosporales; family Peronosporaceae; genus Bremia; species Bremia lactucae. Next base: position 431,556 of record NC_090614.1, read on the forward strand.
TCATGTATTTTCAACATTAAATAGAAGGAGAAAAGCTCAATTTTTTTTTTCAATCAAAATAATAATTTTGACGAGCTTCTTGACGTCTACAATATCTAATTAAAATGCTTAACCCCCGAACTTTTTAACGTTAGCAAGACTTTCGTGAAAAACTCAGCTTGCGGGAATTAGAAACCTTGCTTCCTCTATTGAATTGGGAGCAAATTGTTTACTGAGAAGTATGTTGTGGCAATATTGAATAGAAGGACAAATAGAGGACACAAGTCACTGAAAATGATCAACCCAGTAAATTTGACACTAAGACATATGTGCCTAGGCTAGCATCGATGTCTCCACAGGCTTAAGCGACAAGCGTCGAAGCGGTGGCCGACTCGTACTTCCAGTTGGGCGAAAGCTTGCGGTTCTTGCGATAGTAACGAGCGAGGCGGTGAATACGCGACTCAATAAGAATGAGACGGAACTTCGAGTCCTTATCCTGACGATTACGCTCCAAGTGCTTACGGACAGCCACAGCTTTTTTAATAAGCATGTAAAGATCCTCAGGTAGCTCTGGGGCAAGACCTGTTGAATCAAATAATGAAGAGTACCCGCATATCCCCACGGTAAGCAGAGAGGCAATATAAAGCCATCAGATCCACACGTCAGGTGATACCGAGCACGTTTGATTACGAATGAAAGAACATGACAAGTTAGATGTTTCCAAGTATTTAGACCAAAACCATGGCAGACGCACCGTTCTTCTTTAATAGACGAAGCACTTTCGAGCCCGTGACGCTCTTTACTTGAGCAATGCCGTGCGAATCACGCAGAATGACACCAATCTGCGATGGCGTGAGACCCTTCTTTGCGAACTTGCAAATGTGGTCTTCGACATCTTCAGCCGAAACCTTGAGCCATGAAGGTGGCGAGCGCTTGTACGGGCGAGCAGATTTGCTCATACCCTTGCCGTGAGAGTGCATGCGACCCATGGTTACCGAATTCTGAGGGCTTTTACTTGGGCGGGAAGGAGATCAGACAGTGGGTCCTTACGATAAATTGCACGTAAGCCCAACCAACCAAACGCCAGGCTAGTAGAGGCGTATAATTGGACAAAATCGATAGTACACATTGGTACCAATAATACAAAAAACTATTAAAAATCAATTTAAACGCTTCTGAAGGATACTTCCGGCTATAAATATATGGACACTGATGAATGAAGACAGCCCCTCTGTCATTTATCTACATGACCGTAATAAGACGTATGCCTAAAGGCGAATACAATCGCCGGCGTTTGATAGTGGGCCGAACACCATCGGCGCCTTTAAGCAATCGTGTTGGCATGAGTTTAGAACAGCTGCGTACGCATTGGGCACCTGTAACGGGGTGTATCGTTACATGAAATTAACACTTAAAGGTTGTTAATTAATATATTATCTAAAAGGTAGATAATGTTTGGAGGATATTACTTTATATAGTAATATCCTGAATTCTTATCCATAAATAGGTATAGGCCATTATATCTATTTATTCCGCAGACTAATCAGCTGTAGAAGTAATCAAAGAGAGTTACAAGATAAGATAGAGATAAGAATTCATTTACATGTTTAGTATTAGGTTATAGTTAAGTCAGCATTTACAAAGATAGATTAAGAGACACTTAACTATATTAATACAGTTTTCATTTTACCCTCTTAAGTTAACTTGTCTTAAGAGAAGTCTTCCTCTATACGTACAGTGTACGTCACCTAACGAAAGGCACCACTCACAACTGAAGCAGTGTGAAGTGGACTTGTACTGAAACAGTACAAGTCGCAGTGCCCCGTTACACCTGGTAGCACTTTGTAGTCCGTCCAAGGACCACATTTCCCACATTTAACATGGACATGTTAGATGGTAGTGGGAATACGCATCACGTTTCCCCTGAAAGCTACTCCTTTCTAAGTGATATAGAAAGGAGTGCGGTTGAACGAATGAGTTCATCCGTAGGAAACGATGCAATCCTGGCATTACTGTCCAACTTAGACAGAGATGCCCTCCATTCAACCGTCGCCAAGTTCATACAACATGAACTTGACGAGATGAAGGAAAAAGTAGCCTTGCTGAATCAGCAAGGCTCTCAACAGGCGGAACTGTTGAGATTACAACAGGTACAGACCCCTGTACCTGGGATGACGCAAACGCGTCGTCCCGAAACTCT
>NC_090614.1:446168-474789 GCF_004359215.1 Bremia lactucae
TTGTTGAACTCCATGGGAAAGTCAACTATCTTTTCCGCGTTGGATTTGAAGGATGGCTACTATCAGGTACTCATGAGAGAGTCCGATGTAGCCAAAACGGCAGTAAGCACCCCAAGCGGTATGCTTTGGGAGTGGCTTGTGATGCCCCAAGGTTTGAAAAACGCACCAGCGACATTCAACCGAGTGGTGGCTCACGTGATGCGTCAGCACCGTGCCTACGCGCCTCATTACTTTGACGATGTATTCGTGCATAGTAGGGCCGAGGACGGGCTGAGCGCAATAGAGTCGCACAAGCGTCATTTAGACGCTGTGTTGCAGACTTTAAAGGACGCCCAATTGTACGTCAACTTGCAAAAGTGCGTCATAGGGGTCCCTGAGATACCTGTACTGGGCTGCATCGTTGGTACACATGGTGTACGAGCAGACCCAGACAAGGTAAAATCAGTAAAGGAATGGCCAATCCCACGGCATGTGAAGGATTTGCGCCAATTCCTAGGGCTCGCTAATTACTTGCATAAGTATAGCAAGAATTATGCGGAGCAAACTAAACCATTATCTGATCTCCTTAAAAAGGACACAGAATGGATTTGGTTAAAAGAACAAGAAGATGCGTTCACATGAGTGAAGCAGTCTCTTGTGGAGGCACCGGTCTTGGCATTGCCAGACGCGGATAAGCCCTTTAGCGTCATTTGCGATGCAATTAATTTTGCAATCGGCAGCGCGCTCATGCAGAAGGATGACGACGGCGTTGACAGTGTCATCTCTTATCAGTCCCGGCTATTAAAAGCCGCAGAACTGAATTACTATGTGCTTGACAAAGAGCTACTTTCAATAAAGTATGCTCTGTCTAGTTTCGTGTGCACCTATTGGGCACCGAACCATTTGTGTTTTATAAGGATCACGCATCACTGCGGACCGCAATAAACTCACCGCACCTCTTGCCTAGAATGGCAAGATTGCTCACATTCTTCTCTGAATTTAATTTTAAAGTTGAGTATAAGCCGGGTTAGTCGAATGTCTTGGCTGACGCTTTATCGCGCAGACCAGACTTCGAGGTTGGACACCAGGAAAGTGTGTCTAGTGCGAAAGCTCAATTTCAGCCGTCAACGTTGGCAGCCATGAAGGTATACCACGTGACGAGCTCATTGGCCTCTGAAATCAAAGAGAGCTACAGTCAGGACGACCACTGTCGCCTGCTGTTGGATCACTTCGGTGGACGAAAGGTTTCCCTTCCGTCGCACCTGAAAGCTAAGCTAAATCGCTTTAGCTACAGCGATGGCCTGTTATGGCATCAGCTGTCACCTTGTGATCCCTTGAGAATCTATGTGCCTCATGACACAGATCTTGAGCTGATGATCCTTCACGAGCACCATGATGCGCCATCTAGTGGGCATCTGGGCCGTGAAAGACATTCTTTCGAGTGTCAGAGGAATTTTGGTGGCTACACCTATATAGATGAGTGGCCAACTATATTCGCTCTTGCGGCGCATTAAGCCTGCACCGTCCAGCAGTGCGCCACTGAAGCCGCTACCGATTCCAACCAACTGTTGGAAGTCAGTAAGCCTGGATTTCATGTTTGGCATGCCGCCCGATCATATGGGTCGGAAAGGGCTAGTCGTGTTTGTAGACAGACTGAGCAAGATGGTGCGTTTAGCACCATGTAAGACATCGATCACAGGCAAGGAGGCAGCTCTCTTGTTCCTGGATCATGTTTACCGACTGCACGGGATGCCCGAGTCCATAGTATCGGATCGGGATCCACGTTTTACGTCTGGTTTTTGGCGACATGTGTTCGAGCTACTAGGTAGCAAGCTCCACATGTCGACCGCAGATCATCCCCAGACCGATGGCCAAACAGAACGTGCCAATCGGGTCGTGGCGGATGTCTTACGTACTATAGCAACCCCTAAAGAGTGGAGCAAGCACTTGCCCTTTGTGGGGTTCGCTATAAATAACAGTGTACACGCCAGTACGGGTGAGACACATTTTTATATCAACGGACTGCGCCATCCTCGGACGCCAGTCTCGTTTGTGCGCAGCCCGAGTCTTAGTGGGGGAGGGCCTTTCGTTATGCTCGGTGCGAAAGGGGGACATGGTTTCGTCGATGACGATGACCCATGAGGGTATCATCTTAACGACGAAACTTGCCCTAGTGACCCTGCCAGTTTAGCAGTAATCAATAAAACTACGCCTTATGACCGACCTCTTGGCGGTATCATAGGCGAGTTTGATGCTAAAAGCGTGAGCGAGGCTCAACGCTTTGTGGATGAGCGATTAGCCATCACACGTAAAGTCCGTGACGCAATGGCAAGCGCACAGGACAAGCAAATAGAATATGCGGACCGAAATGGTCGCAAAAGTAATGAATGCTTTACAGTGGGTGAAAAGATACTATTAAGTACTGCTTTTCTATCTAAAAATGCAAATTATGTACTACCTGGAGGTACTTCGAAGTTGTTGCCGCGTTTCATTGGGCACTTTACGGTGGTAGAAGAGGTTGGAGACCTAAATTATAGGCTCACCCTTCCCCCGTATATGAAGACGCACCCCGTATTTTACGTGAGTCGTCTGAAACGGTATGTAGACCCAAATGAGGTCACATATCCCCAGTCGGCTAAGGAGGTCGATGGTGACGCCGGCTGTGAGTCGAGCGTCGTTCGGGTGAGGGAGGACGGTGAAGGCGAAAAGCTATCGGACCGATGCCTCCCACCACGAACAGGACTTGGAGAGCGAGGGACATCACACAATAACGCGGATCCCTCAGCATTATCCTTTCAAAGATGTCCAAGCGAGTCTTCAGGCGTTCATAACCCTGACGATCCTTCGCTCGGACATCAACGAGATCCGAGGTCAGTCGTGAGACTTGACCCTCGAGATCCGCAATACGTTATTTAGCAGCGCTTAACGCCTGTGACTGAACGACGAAGGTACGACAGCCGCGAGTAGTTGAGCGAGATCGCCAATCCTATCGGGTGCCGCCTGCACTAATGGATGCGGGTGGGAATCAACACTTCCTTGTTGGAAGGTTGCTTGCCCACCGCTCCGAGAGGCAAGGGTATCAGATCCTCGTCCAATGGAAAGGTTACCCGAAGAGTTTTGACTCTTGGGAACCGATCGATACCCTACGTATTGATATGCCCGGCTTGGTGGTTGCCTATGAAAAGGAGCACCAGCTGAGGCCTTTTCGCTAGTCTCAAATTGACTAGCAGAAGTAGCATTGTGAGAAGAAATAGGGGGCACAGTACCGCCCATGATTTTATTCACACGCAAGCGGGCGAATCTAATTCGCTGCGACCGCGGTTTCATCGCATCGGAATGAGGATGAATGCGGCGCAGAAATTCCGCCTTGTATTGGTCGGGCGTTTCATTTGAACGCAACACGATCGGATCGGGAAAATACGCCGAAGCGATTTTTCCTGAGCCCTCCATGATTGAAAGACGCCATAATAATTATGTGCGTCTACAAGAGCGCGCTCTAGGAGTGACGCTCTTGGCCCGTCTAAACGAGGCCATTTAGATGGAGGGGGCATCTTTGGAATGCCACCCGTCACATAGCCACCTTCCAAACGACTGGCTTGTGACTCCGACTGCACACGTTCACGGGTCATCGGCGGAGCTCTAGGCTTCGAATCCTATGTCAGAACCATTATGGATTATGGTCTGAGCATAAGGCGTTGTGGTTATACCCAACGGAGAAGCGGCTGCGCCTTTATGGGCAGCGCTCTCATTACCTGTCGCTGCGCTTTCCAGCGCAGACGACGAGACAGCATTCGTATATGCTGCTGTCTTCATGTTGTGAGCCATGAGAGAAGTTTGGATGGGCAATAATGCGCCATCATCCTTCCTCATGAGCTCGTTGTCCGCATCACTACTATGAGGTGACGGCAACGGTGTCGACTCATTGTAGTCGTCAATGAGCGACGGATCAACATCCTCACTGTTAAAGTGGGATGGATCCTTTAGCCCTGTTAACGCGACAGCCGCAGTGGCTGTCTGCGTTTCGACTAAGGCATTTGACGCGGCCGGCGAATAAACGCGGCGCGTGCGCTTAGTGTGAGGTTGAGTGGGCGTCTTCGCAGACGACCCGCCAACGTGGCCCCTTTTAGGTGGCATCTTTGGCGCCGTGTATGGAAACACAGATTCGCTTGAGTGATTGAGTGAACTAGCGGCGCGTAAAGCTGCTCGCAGTTCCTGCTCCTCTTTGACGAATTTTTGAGTGTAAATTCGTTCTTAAAGGGGGGGGTGGTGTAACGGGCTAAAGTTGCCCTAATGTTACACAGTCCCCGTTAAGTACACTTGGTGTACTTAAGGGGATGGTCTATCACTAAATTAAAGTAATTAGACCCAGCACTCGGGTGTGGTTCACATTTGTGACCAACCCTGTTGTATGTGAATCCAAGGATGACATCAAATTTGTCGTATAATCAAGTACGATTAGAGCATCATCGTACTTTTTACCCTTCAACGGGTATCGAATTCCAACTCCACGTTTCTTTACTGTTACAGATACGCCTATTACTAGACGCAATGTCATCCTCGTTAGAGGTATATCGCGCTAATTAATTTCAGCCTGCGATATTCTAGCGATCGGCATCGAATGAAATATTTCGACGCCCCAAAAACGACTCGGCACTTTAATGGCAATTTGTTTGCCACTATAGTTATCAACGTGATGAGGTTAGTCCCGGAGGACGTTAAACTCCAGAGTGGAAGAATGTCTGCTTCAGACTGAAGTCCTCCTGTATCGCTACAGAGATCGCTTAGTCTAGCGTCTCTAGTTCAAGCTGGAACAGGTGAGTATTGACAGGACCGTCTGCAAGGTTGAGCCCCTAAAGCCCAAGATTTGGCACGTCCGGCTAAATTGGTCATGCCAAATTCCACTTTCGTCGCGTCATCATTGAGACGGCGAGTCTTAATGGCGCCGTCTAATTCGACGACCCATTTTAAAAGGGAGTCGCCTCCGACTGCCTTAATCTTAGAGATTTCTATCTTTAAGCTTTCGGGTCGACGCGAAAGCGTCGGCCCGCTACCAGAATGTAAATGCTGCTGTCTCAACAGTTCCAACTGTTGAGGACCCTGTTCTTTCAATACCTCCGCGTGTTTTGAGCCTTGCTGGTGAAGCAAGGCTTCTTTTTCTTGAGCCTCGTCGAGTTCATGTTGTATGAACTCGGCTATAGCCCCATGTTGCTCATCTGTGTTCAGAGTGAACAACATGGCGAACAGCTGGCCCGCCTACGGCCAAACTCATGCTTTCCTTTAAAGGTCACTCAAATGAGTGAACCTTAAACGCGTTGCGTGATAGCCTTCTTGAGGGGCTTGCAAGCCCCCTCCTTCTTTGTTGAACATGTCCTTGTTGAACGGAACGAGCGTAGGCCGATGAGCGGACTACGAAGGCCTACAGTGTAACGGGGCACCTTTTGCTAGCACTGATAGCAGTGCTAGTCATTCTACACTGAATAAAGTGAAGGTGGGGTTCCTCGACTACTTTACGTACACGACGTGCAGCGAAATGTTCGAAGTTGCTAAGAAGCCTTAACTACAAAGGGTAATTCTAAGAGTTTTAGAATATTAAAAAGGAGTCATTGTATCGATATTTTATGCTACTAAGCAACGAGCTTTAACATTTTAAAAACTAATAACGCTATGTATCTTCTTCGCGACGTATTACAATTAATGGGTTGATTCAAACTTGAATTAATCAATCAGCAGACCTAATGTCTTTATTGCGTCAACAATACCAAATTTGATAATGTGCAAAATTATTAATTAAAATTAAAAAAACGATAACGATTTTGTGTTCTTTATTTTTTTCTCTCTTTGAAATAGTATTTACTATTCCTCTTACGTGAAATAGTATCTGTAACGGGACATTGATGATACGTTATGTGTAATGGTGTCCCGTTACATAATCATTATTTCCTATAAGGGGAATAATTGATATAGTTTTTTATGAGAGGAAATAAGCAAAGAAGTACGAAATTTTTTCCTTTATGAATTTTGACTTATTAGTTCCAAATTACTAAATTTGGATATATGACGCAATAAGCGCCAATCGTCACAAGACACGATTGTGCGGTTGCAAGTAGGCGCCATACATAATTAGTTACTAATATAATAAAGTCAGTAGTAGAAAGAAGATCGTTACGTAGAAACTTAATAAATTAATACAGATTTTTTATCTATATTGTGAAGCCTTAAATTTACCTTTAGTAGCTATGACTTCTTAGCTACTTAGAACCTTCCTCTGCACGTCATGTAGGTAAAGTACTCGAGGCGTCCCACCTTCACTGTAATCAGTGTAGGTTGACTAGTACTGTTAGCAGTACTAGCAGAGGGTGTCCCATTACATTATGCGCGGGAAAATCGTGCTTTACAACGCCAACGCTGCTTAACACGCGTACGCGGCTTGAAAATCACCATAGCTAGTAGTACGATTTCTATTGGCATCATAACGATGCGCTGCTGGTGCAGTTTCAGCCCGCGCTTTTTAGAAAAGGCCCACGACTACAATTTACTTTGTAACCCACAAATTGCGCCACAGCGTCACAATAAATGACGCTCAACAGTTGCTGTTGGAAGGTGAAAGTTGAAGCAAAGGACTGTCGTCTTTGTTACGAAACGGTACTGGATTCTACGATTAGCGCCAGACGTACTTCGACTATCCATAGTGAAAGCAAGATTTTATTAGGTAGCGTTGGCCAACAACCAACCATTTTGGAGCTGTTGGAGCAGAGAGACTTAGGCGACAAGAGTAGATAGACTAATAATAAACAGAATCATATCTTTCTCTTAAAGCGCTCAACGTTTTTACTTTCTACAGGTTATGAGTTCAATGGCTGACACGACTGATGCGAAGACTACGGCGGCACCATCAGGTCACGCGAAGGCCTCGCCAGCCCGTGGGTATCGCCAGCACGCGTTGCTACGTCAGCACGCGCTGCTGTAGTCGTTGGAGGGTCACCAGCACGCGAAAGGAGCTTGGCGACTGAAGACAAGATACTCGCGGCTCTCACCGCTCTTACCGACCGCAGGGCGAAGATGGAGTCTTCGCAGCGCAAGTGGGAAGTAGATGAGAAGATACTGGGTGCTGTAGAGAGTGGCATGTTTGCATCGGCTCTCGGTGCAAACATGCGTGCATGCCCGATGACTATCGACGCGCTAATGGACTCACTCGAGCAGAAGCCAGCTGCGCTTTCGCCAAGATCGCGCGCGCCTGATCTCGAAGAGTCGATGTTTGCGTCACTCGCGCTGGGGCGTGGTCAGGCGCCGCTGCATCAGCCCAGGCAGGCGTCAGCTCCGGCTGGTGCTGAAGCTGCACGCCCTTAGGCTCCAGCACACACGATGCAAGCTCCGATGACAGCAGGTTTCTTTGCGGCACCTAACGCTAGTCAGAGGAAGCTGTCCATACTAAACTTCGATGGATCTGAGCTCTACAGAGGGCTTGGATCTGGTTTTTTTGATTGGGCACGCACGTTCTTGCGCGTCATCTGGCCGAGGCCTCGTGCGGATTTATGTGGAGTGAGGACGTTAACGTCGACCTGCTCGGGCATCATCTCAGTGGTACGGCGGAGAGATACTTCCACAAGCAGGTGGACACGTGGTGGAACAAAAGAGCGACGCTGGACTATGTCATGTGGCAGTTGCTCGCAACTTTTAAGACTACAATAGCTGCGAGTCAAGCCATATAGCTGTTCATGCAGAGAAAGGACCTTAAGCACACGTGAGCTGAGCATTTTCTGTACATGGTCGCTGTGAGCGACGCACGCGGAGGCGCGGACTCGCTTGTGCTTGACAACATCGTCCACCACGCGTCGCCGGACCTGATGAACGTCATGCGCGCGAAATACGACCCTACGCGTGTTGACTACCTGCGTCATGCCGAAGAGCTGGCACATTTTGCGCAGCCGATCGAGCTCAGTAGTGGGACAATTGGACGTGAAATCGTCGCTGCCCACTTGGAACTAAAGCGCAAAGACACACGGATCTGCTAATGTTGTGGCAAGGTTGGTCATGTACAAGCCGACTGCAGATCAAAGGGAAAAGGCAGTACCAGACAGACAACCACTGAAGGTGGTGGTATGGTTCTAGCACTTACCGAGAAGAAGTTGAGGGGCGAAAGAATAAGGCTTGATTGAACAAGGAAAGCAATATTGGGATTGTACTTGCAGTCTGTGATGCAGGTGCAAACGATACAAATCCATAGATTCTTGACAGCGGCGCAAGTCCCACCTCGTAAATGACGAGTCGATGTTTATTAATTCGGTCGCGTGCAACCAGGAGATTGTCATAACTGATGGTGAATCACTTCACCTGACGCGAGTCGGCAGTGTGCGACTTAAGGTGATAGCGCACAGTGTGGAACAATCCGTGACACTAACGGACGTTTATTTGTCGCCGCAACTGTCGAAGAATATCGTTTCGGATGGAGTTCTTGGGGAAAGGATTTTTCCCTTGTTTATGACAGAGAGAAGCGCGCGATTGCTAGGCGCAGTGACGGCGCGATTGCATTTGATGTTACTATGGATAGTAACGTGCTTTACGTCAAAAGGACGGTGACTCGAAACAAGCGGAATACTGAAGAAGTAATCATGGCGGCGCTTGAGGAAAACGCGACCAATGATGTGGTGAGCAATTTACAAAAGGGCAGTCTACTGCAATTCCATCGGCGTTTTGGGCATCTTGCCCTCGATACTATCGAGCGAAGGGCGAGAGATCCAGCCCCTGGCATTCGCCTGACGAATAAAAACGAATGTCATGCATTTCGTACATGGAGGACAAGCAGACCCGCAATGATCAAGCACAACAGGACAACGGGACCAACTCACCAATCGACAGGATCGGCGGTATGATATGCTTGGACCTGAAAGGACCGATGATGCCGGATTTACTTTGTTGATCACAAATCAAATTACTGTCGGATATTCCTCGCGCGAACAAAGGATGCAGCAGCCAAGCAGTTTGAATCATTCTTGTTTTAACTTAAAAACGTTTCGACTGCCGTATTCATGTGCTGCGCACAGATGGCAGAGGCGAGTATTGCAACGTCGACCTATTCTACCTATTCTGCAACAAAACCGGGGTGTTAAGGCAAGTATCGGAAGCAAGAAACCAGACATCGAACGGCAAAGCAGAACAAATGCACAGGACGGTGCTCAACTTGGCTCCAAGCATGATGTTTGTCTCAGCGCTGCCGCTGCATTTTTGGGGCGACGTGGTTCAGTTTGTGGCTTACATACTAAATCGCAGTCCAACTCGAGCGAACACGAAGCGGGCGTCCCCACTAGAAGTGCTGACAGGAAAGGTACCGAACCTGCGCGAGATCGTCGTTTTTGGCTCTCTCTGCAGTGTGTATCGGGACCCTCGCAAGAATTCGCTGAAACATCGTGCGCAGGTCGGCATGATACTTGAGATAAGCGAGGAAACAAAATGCTACAAGGTGTACCTGCGCAAGGAACTCAAGGTGATCAAAACCCAACACGTCAAGAACATCGACACACTATCGGATAAGCAAAACGAGCAACTCTGTCAAGGTAAAACGGATGTAGACAGAAACTTGTTAGCAGGTACCACAGCATCAGATGTAGCCACCATGTCACAAGGTGAAAAGAAGGACGCGACGACTTTTGCAAAGAGCCAGAGGCCATGGACGAGGTCTGCATACGGTACGCGTGGGGCGTCAAAATGTGCAGAGGCAGCTAAGGCTTAGGAGGAGTCAACGACAATCAATGGCATTGTGAACGCTGCTTTCGAACGTGACCCATAAATTTTAGCGATGCGAAGCGAAAAGTGTAATGGATGGGTCAAGTCAATGAAAGAGGAAATTGCGGCGCTCCAAAGCAACAACGTCTGGTAAGTCGTCAAACGCCCGCCTGGCTCTAACGCGCTACATACCAAGTATGTAAGACCAAGACAGATGCGCAATGCAAGGTCGAGCGGTTGAAGGCACGACTTGTCGCTTGTTGAAACGAACAAGTTCTGGGCGTCGACTACAATTTGACATTTGCGGCAGTGATGGACCTATCGACCCTAAAGGTCATCCTAGCTCTAGCTGCCACCTGGAGGGGGGTGCCTGCTAAGCATGGCGACATCCCCAACACACATGTTAAGGCTGACAAAGAGGAACACTTGCAGATATTCCTGCAACTGCCGCGCGGCATGAGTGAGTATCTCCACTGAAACGCTCACCAAGTACGATGCTGAAAGCGAAAAAGAGTTGGTGCTAGAGCTACATAAGAGGTCGACTATGGAGTCAGCTGTTGCACGCACGCCTTGTCGAAGCCTGTTTCCAGGGTGTGGTAAAGCAGGGCATGTCAAGGCTGATTGTCGAAGCAAAAAGACTAGTTACACAAACAGAGGCCGTCGAGCCAAGGGCGGTGGAAATATTGTGCTCGCAATTGGCGAAGGCGCCAGTATCAAGAGCTCACGTCATGACAAGCTGAACCCGACACTGGTGATTGGAGAAAACACTGATCGTGATGGATGGATTCTGGACAGTGGGTCCAGTCGCCACCTGGTTAATGACCAATCTTTGTTGCAAGACGCAAAAATGTGCGAACATGAGTGCCATCTGGCGGATGGCGAATCAGTCAAGCTGTTACGTGTTGTTAACGTGGTACTCACTGTGGTAGCCGGAGGGCAAGTGCGGGACGTCACGTTGACTGAAGTTTACCTCGCACCAGAGCTCTCGCGAAATATAATTTTGTACGGCAGGCTCGAGCGCAAGGGGTTCGGAATCGTGTATGATGGCATGAAGCGCGCACTAGCCAGGCGCAGCGATGGTGAAGTCGTATTCGACATTTCAATGGATAATAATGTTCTTTACGTAAAGACGGTGGCCCCAAAACGCAGTACAAGCACACCAAGTGACGTATTGATGGCGATAATTACGCACGAGACATCAAACGAGTCGGTCAAGGAGATGCAGAGTGGTTCACTATACCACTTTCACCAGCAACTGGGTCATCTGGGCTACGACGCGATTGAGCTGATGGCAAAGGACCCGGCGTCAGGCATCAAGATAACGGATCGTTGAAGACCTACGTGTGTGTCGTGCGCAGAGGCAAAACAGACCAAGAATGTGCAGTCGCACAAGGACACGGGGGCTCACTCGCCAATCGACTGTAATGGCGGTGTCATAGTTCTGACCTTAAAGGTCCGATGACACCAAGGGACCGACTTGGGAACCGGTACTTGATAAATTTCGTGGATCACAAGTCTAATTACTGTCGCGTATTTCTCGCTAAGACCAAGGACCAGGCGGCGAAGAAGTTCGAGCAGTTTTTGGCCTTTTTCGAGCCTCAGTTTAACTGTCGTGTACATGTCCTAAGGACGGACGGGGGAGGTGAGTATGAAAATGTCGACCTGTTTTGCAAGTCAACAGGTTTTTCAAGACAAGTCAGTGAAGCCAGAAATCAAGCATCAAATGGAAAAGCTGAGAGAATGCACCGGACGGTGCTTAATATGGCTCGCTCAATGATATTTGCAAGTCGACTCCCTTTGTCGTTCTGGGGTGATGCGGTTGAGTATGCCTCATATATCCTTAATCGCAGCTCGACAAGTGCAAATGAGGAATGAGCATCGCCTATATAGATACTTACGAAGCGTGCTCCTGATTTGCGTGACATTGTGGTTTTTGGATCTGTTTGTTCTGTTTAACGCGACCCGCGCAAGAACTCACTGGCAAAAAGGTCTCAAGTCGGCGAAATTATCGGGCGCAGCGACGAAACCAAGGGCTACAAGGTATTTCTGCAAAAGGACAATAAAGTCGTGGTTACGCAACACGCAAGGGATATCCAAACTCTGAGTGATGAGCAGAACAGTCAGTTGCGTAGAGCACTCGACTTCGAGGATCAGGAAGATGGTGTGGTGTCGACATGCTCAAGTGAAGGAGTCATGGTTTTGGCTTCGAAAAGTCAAAAAGGAAAGAAGAAGTCGAAGTCATGGACGCGTGATGCCCACAGGACTCGGGGTGCATCGAAACGTGCGCAGTCTATTGGTGTTCAGGAGGAGCAAGAACGTGTAGAGAGTGTCGTGGCTCACATTTACGAGCGCGATCCCAAGAATTATGGGGAAGCGATGCGCAGCAGCAAGCGCGAAGGGTGGGAGATAGCCATGCGTGAAGAGATAGAAGCTCTCGAAGAAAACAAGGTTTGGCGATTGGTCAAACGAAGTCCCAGTAGTAATGCACTGCACACCAAATGGGTGTTTAAGACGAAGGCCGATGCGCACGGTAATCTCGAGCGGCTCAAGGCTCGACTTGTTGCCTGCGGGAATGAGCAAGTTTTTGGTGTTGATTACCAGCTTACCGTCGCCGCAGTGATGGTCATATCAACGGTCAAGGTACTACTTGCTATGGCAGCAACGTGGGGAGTGCCCGCAAAGCACGGGGATATACCCAACGCTTACGTGAAAGTGGATAAGGAATGTCACCTTGAGATATTCTTGCAGGTACCGCAAGGCATGGACATTGGTGAAGCGACTATGAAGAGTTTCGGCGTGACAAGCAAGAACGAGCTTTCGGTAGAACTATGCAAGAGCTTGTACGGCCTCAAGCAGGCTGGACGATTATGGAGTCAGCTTCTTCATGCAAAGTTGTGCGATGCGGGCTTCACACAGTGCGTGTCTGACATGTGTCTATACTGGAAGCGCGATGAAAAGGACATTGTTGTGGTGGGTGTTTACGTGGATGACCTTTTGGCCACCGGCACTGATGCGGCCGCAGTTGACCGTTTCTTCGAAGCTCTATCAAGTTTGTCGATTAAAAATCTCGGACAAGTGAGCAAGTTTCTTGGGATGCGAGTGGTGCTTAACGATGGTGGTGGCAATCAGCTGGACCAGGAGGAGGCTATAAACGACTTGCTACGTGAGCATGGACTCTCGAATGCAAATCCAACACTTGCGCCTATCGGTTCTGCTGGTGCGAGGTACATCCAAGTTATAGTGTGTTGCTAGAGGGCAAGGGCAAGAATGGATTACCCACAGTCAAGGAGTTTCAGTCACTAGTTGGGTCGCTACTTTGGGTTGCGCGATGCACGCGGCCCGACATTGTGTTTGCGGTCCACAAAGCGACACGTCAAACCCATCAACCCCTGCTTCACGATTGGAAGCTTGCAAAGCGGGTGGCGCGCTATCTAAAAGGCACGAAGTCGATGAAACTCAACATGACACCAAGCGAAAATGACAGGATGTCGATTGTGTTTGAAAGCTATAGCGACGCGGATTTCGCCGCAGACAAAAGTGACAGGAAGTCTCGGACCGGAGGTATTGTACTTCTCAACGGTATGGCGGTCAGCTGGTGTGCCAAAAAACAGGGTGGTGTATCACTATCGACAATGGAAGCCGAATTTGAGGCGGCATCGGAGGTGGCGCGAGAGCTTTTAGGCATACGCGAAATGCTATGCGAATTTGTCGCAGTGCCAAAATTGCCCATGTTAATGCATGTCGACAATCAAGCTGCTATTCGACAGCTTGAAGAAGAAGCGTCGTCGCTCAAGGCCAAACATATTGACGTTCGAGTCAAGTTTGTTTGCGATTTTGCCCGACGTGGGATTGTGCTGGCACAGTACGTGCGATCGGAGGAAATGTTGGCCGATTTGCTGACCAAGGCACTCGACGCGACCAAGCTTGCAAAATTGCGTGCTTTGATGCGTGTTGGTTATGACGGTAAGTCCTAGCCGAGGAGGAGTGTTGGAAGTTGTATTATTTCTGAGTTGGTTAGTCGTTTCGTTGCTAGGTACGTATGTGCATGAAGAGGCGTGCTGCGGTGGTTGAAGTGGCGGCTAACGACATAGGGCCTGTCGTGTTATTACCTTCGATCAGCTTCGGCTGCAAGAAACTGCTTAGATGAACATGAGCTGTAGAGAGGCATGACAGATAACACAAGGGCAACAGATAATGACAGAATCCTTTTTATTACAGTGCTAAAGACTTCTTCTCTATGTCAAGCGAACAACTTCTTGACGATGTCGAGCGTTTGTATCGGAGTTAACAGCTAAGATGACGAGTCCGAAAGGTTAGAATTATCTTGCGAAAGTGCTGTTATCTCGTGTAGTGCACAGATTCATTAAAAAGTATTGGCTCCTCTACTCAGATGATTGGCCAAAATGAATCAAATAAATTTTAACTCGACATTGTAAGTCGCAACATTGCATGCTAGATGTACCAACCCGATAAACAAAAGGACCAATCACCCTCGTGCCCCGCCTAGTCTTTTAAAACACGCCAAGTCCTTCATCATGGTCCGTCGACGCACGATCGTTCTATCTCCTCAAGTGCGTCTAATTCTAATGCTCACTGTAGGGAGATGCACGCATAGTCCTAAAGACTCTCATTAGCGAGAGACTGCTCGCTCCTGGACCCAAGAAGCTCTACGTATCCTACTATCGTAAGCGCGTGTACGCGGATCTCTTACCCGATGGCTCCATCCGTTTCAACGACCAAATCTACACGTCACCTGTTCCTTGTGCGCTGCACATGAAGCGCACACTAAATCCATGTATGTTGAATAAAACCTTCTATACGTACACCCAAATACTAATCAATCTTTGCCTCCACTACAGCCCTAAAGACCGACGCCGGTTGGTCATCCATGTACTCCGCTGCATCGGGTGAAAGCCTCAAGGATATTAAAGACCGACTCAATATTCGGAAGCGTGGCACGAATGTTCGTACTGCGCAAAAGGAGAAAAAAGCGCCTTCACCGTCTCCATCGCCCGCAGCCAAGGATCGAATGGTGATTCCGACAGCAGTTGTAGTAAATTCGTCGAAACACAAAGTCATGTCGGTGCGTCGCCAATTGTTGCGATGCGGAACAAAAGCTTCACTTTAACGGAACATTTGTAGGTGAAGAAATGCAGTGTCTGTCGGACAGAAGCCGCATTGCATACAGCAGAATGTAGTGTTTGCCACGGCAAGACGCACTATAATTGCGCGATTCCAGTGCTACAGACGGCTCCATCTACTCCGTGGTTTTGCGAAAAGTGTCTTACAGGCCAAGCTAATCGGATACGTGAATTTTTACAACAGACACGGCGCGTTTTAGTCGAGCGAATTGTAGAAAGCACGAGAAAAGAGATGCAAGTGAAGGCGACGGAAGCAGCTATATTGGAGGATAGTCGTGCCGAGATTGAACACGAAGCTTTGAACAAAGTGCCACTTGAGACTGTGGGAATTGACGAAAAGGATTTAGCAGTAATGGCTGATGCGTGTGATAAGTCTCAGGAGCCTTGTGGGGACATCACTTCGGTAACGCTTGATAGCTTATCAGATAAGGCAGATTTTGATAAAGGAGCAGGTAATGCGATCGATTTAAACGACAAATTGGCTGCCGTTGACGAGCGCCGTGAAGATGCTTTAACGCCTCATTTCAATTTGAACGAAGCGGATTCCGTAGAGGAGACCATTGACACTGAAAAAAAAGTTATTGCTGCTGAAGAGGCAACGAGTTTGGAAAAGGTCAGCGATGTGGTATACGACAATGCAGATAAAGATAACTCGGTAGTCGATGCCGAGCTATTGAATATTGAATGGACAACAGCGCCTAGTGTACGTGAAATTATCCAACTCACATTCGAGCTTACCAATTTACTTATCATGCAATTTGGGGAATGTTTTGTAGCCAGAAGAAAGCTTCCTGGTATTGATTGATGCCCTTATTGCGCAAGTGTCGTCTGAAACCGAAAGAGCGAATGTGATTGCAAACAGCACCGGTGCGACCCTCGTGCATCTCGAGAAAACGCAACTCGTGCAGCTGATTGAGCATGGAAAGCGTGAAATACGGAAGGCGACTCGACTTGAACTACAATACGATGAACATGAAAGTGGGGGCGAAGCTAAACCCAGTGACAGAAACTCAGAAGTCGATGCTTTGATTCGGATCTTTGACCTTCGACACCAAATTTTGTCGTCGCAATCGCATTTCCGACGCACAACAACTGCTCTTGCTAAACGTGCCGAAACGCATATGCAGAATGCTGAAAATGAACTCATGGAGTTGGAGGAATCACGAGCTTTGGAAGTCAAAGCGATCAAGAAAGTGGTGGATTCGATTGAGCAGTATTCGAATGACTTAATTAAATGCGATCAACAAGTTTACTTGAACGAGGCGCTTCTTGAAAGTATTCATCATCGTCGCAGCTTTATTCGCTCGACCAATATGAACGACCGCTTTATACCGGCTTACCGCTACAGCACGAAACTCATGACCACAAGCAGCGATCAGCTCTTGCTTACAGTGTTGCTGGATAAGCTGCGCGAGATGACAGAGCTTGTAAATGAGTGGACGAAGATGGAGTGTCATTACGAAAAGATGACTTTGAGTTTAAAAGCCTCCTTGACTACCGTTGGCATAAAGCGAAAGCGTGTCAATTCTTTTGTAAAACTGCATTCAAAACCATTTGCCAAGATTGAGATTCCTCCGTCTCGACGCCTTATCGAGCGTCAAATTGAAAATTACAACGTGAACTTAAAAGTTATTCGCAAAAACCGTGCGCGAATGCGCAAGACACTGTCTGGCATTTTCAAAATCGCTCGAGAAGAGCATTTAAACCCAGAAGTTGTCCAGATGACGGACATTTTATATCAAAAGTGTCGTGACTTGAAGGCTGAAGAGGAAGAGATGCACTTGCGAATGAAAGAGGAAGCGATGATACGAGAGAAAGGAGAAAAACAAGCAGGACCGTATCAAGTAGCTATGGATAACGATGAAACTCGCTTTGACGAGTCCGAAGCGAAGAAACCGTGTCATAGTTTCTTTAGCTCTGAGATCAGCAACCTTTCTAGTGAAATGGCTTTACCAGTAAAAGCGACGTCAATGGGAGACATGAAAGGCATTTCGTCATTGTTAGGAAGCGAGGATTTGCATGTCCACGATCGAGAAAGCGAAGGAGATCTCGCGGAAGCGTCTCTTGCAATCGCTGATATTGCGTCTTCTGTTCTTCCAGAGGTTACAAAGGAAAATAGCTCTCGCGTGGACTTTCGTGACACTCCCTTCATGACTGCCAAAGCTCCATCCGATGTGTTACAAAGTCAGTATTCGTTATACAGTGAAAGCGAAGATATTGACAAGACTGGACAGCAAAGTAGCCATCAATCAAAGCTTAGTCGAGATCAGCAATCGTTCTTGGACCAAGCGCTTGAAGTTTTAAGTACGCAGCAGCAACGGCAGCAACAGCTCGAGACCGATCCCGTCACACAGCATGAATTGGAAAGACAACAGAATGCGCTTGAACGACAGCAAGAGCATTTAAAGTATCGACCAGTAAACCACGAACGTCTCTTTGAGCGCGAGTACCAAGAGCGGAAGTACCATGAGCGAGAGCACTTGGAACGTCAAGAGCGAGAGCATCGTGAAAGGGAGCGCGTGGAGACTCAGCAACGTCTTGAGCGTCAACATTTAGAAAAGCATCGACTGGATCAGCAACAACAAGAGTTACGTCGCGAGCATCAACGACTGGAGCAAGAGCGTTGCGAGCAGCAACGTGTTGAGGACCAGCGCTGTGCTGAGGAAACGCATCGTATCGAGCAGCAACGACTGGAACAGCAACAGCGACTAGAACAACAACAACGTTTGGACCAGCAACAGCGGCTCGAGCAACAACGTCTCGAAAAGCAACGGCTTGAACAACAACGGCTTGAACATCAGCGCCAGGAAAATCAGCGACTGGAGCAGCAACGACTCGAGCAGCAACGTAAGGAGAAGCAGCATCAAGAGCAACAACGACGACTGGAACTTCAGCGTCACCAGCAAGAGCATCAGCGCCAAGGACAGCAACATCCATTCCATCACAGTAAAGTGCCAAGTCTTCCTCAAGTCGTACCACCTGGATCGTCGCATTTGCAGCTATTAAATCAACAACAACAGCAGCTCCAGCAACAAGCAGTTATTCAACAACAACAGCATTCTCGCCAGATTCAGCATCCTCTTTACGGGGACATGTCGAAAGGACTGTTACTGTCTTCTGGCATTGCGACAACGAATCCACAAGACATGTACGTGCAAACACAAATGGGTATGGAAATGCACGACGTGACTCGGCATCAAGAGTCGAGCCACTTTGTCGGGAATGCATCGGCAAATTTACGCGGGACTCCGTACGAGATTTCGCGTAGCACTCCACAACAATCAGTGCCCACACCACCGCCTACAAGCTTTTATGGCGGTGAAGGGCAGATGCATTCTCAAGATATCTTTAGCTCTCAAGGCCTTTCTGGACCATCACGTCAGCTTCCAGACCACCACCACCACATTTTTGGCTCTGAATTGCAACAACAGCAACAGTCGGACCAAGCGCGGACGATGGCGGGCCAAGACTTTATAATGAATCGGACTTATCGCGCTATTAATGACGATCATGACTTGCAACACTCAAACATGGAGCAGTCGGATCATAATGACGTGAATATGGGTGATTGGCAATGATTCTGTAATCGGCAAATGGGTGATTGATATAAATATATAAAAGTTTGTAATTCTTTGTCACGTACGTCGAGATGACTTCAAATAATTCGATTAATAAAAGGACCGAACTTTTGATCTTAAGTACGCCACGTAAGAATTTAAGCACGCTAAAACATTATCGTGATGGAGTAATCTTTCGGATTTTGTTTACAAAACAAAATATAACGGGCAAAGCGACTCAAATCAGACCTAATAAAAGCGACATTTATATGTGTCACTAACGTAGGATAACTTTTCGTAATCACAGCCCAATACTAATAAAACATTGGTCAGTTGCAATTCCAAAAAGTACATTCTCAGACAATTTTGTGGAGTTTTCCAAATCGTCAAATTTAAGAAAGAGAACAAGTAGTAGTACTATCAGTTACGCTACCATTTAAAGCTTCTTCCAAGCCGACACGGTTGCAGCAACCAAGGAAGCTTTCGTTGCGCTTTCCTGAGTAAACACCGGCACTTCAGCTGTCCGGATAAGCTCATAATTGCCTTTCAAGACAGCATAATGTGCCTCGTCACTAGGCATTACAACTATAACTTCACCGCAATCCACTATATGGCGCATATTTGAAGCGACAATTAAACCTCCATCAACTACAATCGGCTTGGCTATCCCATCATAAGTCAAAGAAGCAACAAACGACTCCAGTGCTCGCTCGCTCTTTTGTTGTAGGTCCTCAAAAAGACTTCTGCAGCTCAATCCTTTCCCCTTACGAGCCTCAAAACCATTCTCGGATACCACAACTTGCTCAGTAGAACGAAATGAGTTTCCATTTACATAAGGAGGTGGAGCATTAACATCCGTTGTCGCTAGCGTTATAAGTCCTTCATTGTCCATTCGTTGCTCCACGACACGAAAACTTGCATGTTGAAAAAAGTGTGGACGAAAGTGAAAGCGTGAAAACTTTGACGCACCATTCGCGCCAGCACTAGCAAACGACCCACCCATAATAATATTGTGCTCACCATCAAAACAGGGTTCACTAAAGTCGTCATAGTAAGGGTGAACACGAAACCCAGGCAGTGCTGAAAACATGTCTTCGCACCATTCCCACGCATTTCCAAACAC
Source organism: Bremia lactucae (assembly GCF_004359215.1). Classification (NCBI taxonomy): domain Eukaryota; phylum Oomycota; class Peronosporomycetes; order Peronosporales; family Peronosporaceae; genus Bremia; species Bremia lactucae. The sequence continues at coordinate 465,689 of NC_090614.1, forward strand.
GTCGTGGAACCCTTGACCCGTTAAGGGAGACGCGTTTACTGGTGAAAACGACAAATGAGCCCAATTGAGGTTGATTGTAGTATTCGTGCTTTCATGTGTCATTGAAACATCGTCAATTGACACGTTTTCCGAGCGGTCCTTTGCATCGCGCAGTAATTGATGAATTGGCTCAGTAGTAAGGTGATAGACCACTTTCTTGTCCGTTTGCTTTGTCTGTTTCCACATGCAAAACGCCTGAGCTTCATGTCGATTAACTTGCGCAGGCCACGTCCATTGCATGGGCACCACGTCAAATAGTGCTCGTAGCTTAAAACGCTGACTGCCAGAAGGTCCGTCTTGGACCCAAAACGCAGGCCACTTGGTGTTGCGAAAACAGCGCCATTCCCAACCTACTGAGCTCCAAAAGGACGGCTCCAGGTACCCTCCATCACGCACAAACTCGGCAAACTCCCCATTCGATACAAGACATTTCGTCACTCGGCAAGCTGGAACACTTACTTCGCGCTGACCAAATTCATTGTCCCATCCAAAAGACGGAAAGCCACGGGGTTTTCCAATCTGAACTTTTGCTGCCGGAATCGCTACAAAGTCGTTATGTGGGTAATCTACACCAGCAAGTGGCTGTCGTGAAACATCGTCATTGTCAATGATAAGTGACTCATGGTACGACGGTAGTAGCGACGTGCTATGAAAGAACTCAAGCGGATGCTCTAACATCAGCATGGACGACGTTTCATGATGAATCCGTTCGTGCTCAATCGCCATAAGGAGCGCCCATAGTGGACTCGTTTCGGTAATCTGCTTGTGTCCAGGTTCAAGACCTGGATGGGTAATAATAACGTTGCGAATGAGGTGATAAACTTGGCGTCGGTACGTGAGAACGTCAGCTACAGGAGGCCAATGCATTTCGTTCTTGCTCATGTCGTCCCAGCGCATCTCATCGACACCCACTTCAAAGACTTGTTCAAAAAATGGATTTACAGGCTCCTGAATGAGCCCTGCAACAAGAAATTTGTTGACGTAAAAGCAGGTGGGATGGCCGTAATAAAATATCAACGGGTGGCGTAAATAGTGCGGTGGTGGAGTAATAAACGCACGCGCTCCCTGTAGTGAAGAAAAAAGCGCGTCTGTCATTGCCCACGAATTATCAAAGTAGTCGAGCATTTCGTCGCGCGAACAGGAAAGAAGATTCGGGGCCTTGAGGGCATTGAGGCGACCGGTAGCGCGATTTCTGCCTGGAAACGACGAGTCCGTGCGCGGGTTACGAGCAGTAGTAAACCAATTATCGGCACGCTCTCCAAACAAAAAAGTATCGTCATAATCGATTTGATGCTGAAGCTGCTGGTCTTCTTCATGCACAATGTCAGCAGAGGCGGCAAAGGTGGAAAATCGGAGCACATTGGTGCTTTTGATTATCGATTGATTCTTCACGAGTGTCGATACAGTCGAAGCACGAGATGATAATGGCGTATGCGAGGACGAAACAGCGAGAGATGATGCTGTACTCATAGAGCTTGTTACGAAATCAAGAAACGAGTCTCGCATGGCTAAAGCACCGATCCATCTTGCAGACGGAAGTAACGGTCGCTTGCTTGTGGTCGGAAAGCGGCGTGGAAAACTCGTGATGGCCAACATGGTCTTTAAAGCTGCTTTGTGGTCGTGAAAAATTCGGCACTAGAACTGAAGCTTTGTCCGTAATCTGCTTCAAATTTTATACTGAATGTGCCGTCGGGTACTGACAAAAAGTGGCTTTTCGAAACGTTAGCATTCTTTTCCAACACTAACTATAACATTATTTGTAGCGTAACTGACAAGTCAGCATTACATTTGAGAAACGACATTGCATATTACATGTTGTGGGTAGGGATACCTGGTGCAATTAACAAAAAAACGACCAAATCTGGGCCGCTGGGTACACTCAAAGAGCAAATGTATTTCCGTCTCAACAGCAGCAGCGCAGCCTGGGTATGGGTATAGCATCACCCGTGGACGGTGAGGTCTCCGTTGGGGCAAAAAAAAAGCCTCAAACGACTGCACGCAGAGTAGTCTTCGGTATGTAGGGTTAAAAACACCCTGAATAGCGAGTGAAGCAGCTTCAGAGGGCGTGCGTAATCATGAATTTGTTTCGGCGATTTGGAAGCTTATATCACTAAATTAAGCGCGTTTAAAACGCAACATAAATATTTTTCGAGTTTACAACTTGGGTCGTTACGTAGATAACTACGTAATATGATTGAGTTTTGCGTAAATAAGAAACCGAAAAAAAGAAACAAAAACAGCGAGTGCGATAGCGCGGTGATGTTGGGAAAGCAGAGATAGCCAAAGCAGCATTTGGGGCAGTAAAGCTCGTTGTATTAATGTAACGAAGTGTCCTGTTACATGAGGAGTATTTCCTAAAAGAGTCATAATAAATATCTTGTGCTGTCAATATGTCTTTGAAGGAATCAAAAGTACATGCAGAACATAGAGTTTAATTAACATCCATCGCCGCTACCATTTTAAAAAGGAACTACATATCGGACACTTGCGTCGCAACAGGAAAGCGGCGGTGCAACCATCTAGCGAGGTACCGAAAGACATCCTCCTTCTCTGGCTCTTCGTACACCAAATGGAACAATCCATCAAACAATTTAAACTCCTTGTCGAAATTTCCCATTAAACCAAAAAACTTGAGCGCTGCCTGCTGATCGGAAATTCCATCCGCAGAACCAGCTAAGAAGATCGTTGATACGGCACAAAAGGCACTGCCGGGGTCCGTAACCCGCTTATCGTCTTGTAACAATGCCATTGCTTGAAGTGATTCGTATCCAGTACGTGTCGTGATCATGTCCATTGACGTAAGAGGATCCGCTTTAAATCGTCTCAAAAACTTTGGATCACGGCACAATCGATCGTGCTGAACGGCAGGCACGACTTTTGCGGTTGGCAAAATGGCAGCTAGTGGTTTCGATAGCTTCGACTCAGCCCAAAGTAGCGGAGTCCACGTCACCCCAATTGTGGGAGAGCCCCAGACCGCCGCGTGAAAAGTGTGCTCGCCAGCGAGAATGGTGTGAATGCCTATGAGCGAGCCAAATGATGTTCCTGCAATAATGAGGGGAAGCTCCGGTTGCAAGGTTTGCTCACTAGACGTCTTTTGATTGTCAACGCAATAGTGCGTTCGCCAGTATCGAAGTGCATCGACATAAATAAATCGCTTGGCAAATGTAATAAAGTCATTTGTATCATCGACAAGGTGCCTAAAGTTGCCAATGTGTGCGCGAGTCTTATGCTGATCAAGGTCGCTGACACCGTGGTTCAAGAGGTCGTACGTAATCACGCCAAAACCTTCTCTGCAAAGTCGCTCGTATAGATTCACATTCCGACGACAGTGGTCCCCAATGCCATGTAGACAAAGCACAATGCCACGCAGTGGCGCTTTTTCCGCCGGAAAAAGGGAAAAGTAAAACAATGTTTGCAATCGTCGATTCGAAAATCGGCCTTCGTAATGACGAAGACGTAAGGGCGTATGGGGTGTGCTTGGTCGAGGAGACGACGGCATTGATCCATGGGACGATAAGTTTGACGCCGATGCCGAACGAGGAACTGTCGTGTTTTTAGGGAACGATTTCGGTGACTTGTTTGGAATAAGCGAAGACGATCGAGTCCGATGCGAGCTTAAAAATGGATTCCTTGAGACAAATTGCTGCGCCTCTGCTGCATTAGCGGAATTCAATTTCTTTGGACTCACGATGACGTACGTTTTAGATTCCCGACACGAAGATACTTGACGAGAATCGTCAGTATAAGTTGGCAATCTTGCGCGAGGTTTCGATTCTAAACGCTTTCGTCGCGAAGACGTCGCTTCCTTGATCTCTTGTGCTCGCAGGTCCTCATACATGTCAATATCGGTTAAACACGGTTGCGAGCTCTGCGGTGGAAATGCCTTGGGTTTGTGTGAATTGCTAGTCCTTGATGGGGAGTTGTAGCGAGGTGTCTTGCGGGGCATGCGTTCTCGCACGAGGTTAGTAGTATTTGACTGAGGTGCATTAGATAACACAAGCTGGCGCTCGGCATACGGCTCTCGAAACGGTGGCAGCATTGGAGAAGACTTGGCGCGGGTCTTAATGAGCATGACGGAATCCCGTTTCGAAGATGGACGAGAACCTAAACTTTGGTTATCGTTTCTGGAATTCGAAGAGTGCATTGAATCGATCTTAATAAGTTTATTCTTTCGCAACTTTCGGTCCAATGAACGAAGCGGTGACTTTGCTGTCTGACGTGGCACGAGTTTCTGCTTTGACGAGGGAAGTGGGATCGACGTTGCAATGGCATGGGTATTCTTTGGGGACTTTTTAAGGCGATTTTGCAGACTGCGATGTTTGCGGTTATGTTCATCTTCCTCTGAAGACGAAGGCGTCCACGTTCTTGTGTGCGTTGCGTCTTCTTGATTCATTGACATATCGTTCGAATAATGCTCTTCATTGCGCGAAAGTTGGTCTTGTCGACTTGGTGATGCATAATGTCTTGAATGACGCTTTTCGCTAACATCGTGACGAAAATCCAAGCGTGAGCTTCGGTGAGGAACTGACACTGCTCTTGAGTCTCTAGCGTTCGGCTCTTTGTCATTATCTGCGGGCATGTTCATTTTTTTCTTCGCCGAAGTATACGATAAGCTAGCCGATGGTGGCCTAGAATCTACGGCGTTCGGACTGGATTTGGTTCGTGACTGGAGAGAAAGGTTTTCCATTGCCTGCTCAAAGCCGTCGTTGCTAGGCATGATGTGGTCTGGATGCTTTTCCAATTCATCAAGGCGGGACTCGCGCATGTGGCAAGGCTCCTCTTCAATGATCGACATTGTCATCAATCGACTAGCAGTGGTACCACCTAATACCTTTCTACAGTTGGGCATCGTTTTTAGCAATGAGACCAAATTGAGAAAGCGGTCCTGATAGCCGGAGCCTAGGACACAGCTGAGAAGCTGAGAAAGAAGGTTTTAGTAACTATAGAAGATTAAAGAGTCACAAACTGCTTATCTTGCTCTAATTGTACTGTATTGCCTGTTCTTTTGCCAGCAACTGGTCTACCATACCCTCGTTACCAACGCGCTCCGCTTGCGCCACTAGCTCATAATTTCGAGTCGGAGTGAGGCAGTTTGACCCATCCCGTGAGCTTCAAAGACAGTCAAAGCCCGTAACTAGGACGACGGCTTTATCTACCAAAGAGACGCCTTCTTTTAAGAAGTAAAGATTCTTGTAAGGGGCAGAACGATACGTAGATTCGCTATGGTGAAGCTGGGTTGACCTGCTTAGGACAGGATAAACATATGACACCCATCCTACTTGATTATTTATCAATGATGCCTCGTGAAAACATCGCTTCGCTTAATTTGTATTCTTAATGTCAACTCTTCCTTTGGTACGTGGCGAGGTGCATGCTCTGCAATAGATTACGCCTTCGAAGTAAGCAAAACATCACGGAATAAATACGAATACGTGTAATTGTATAGGAGTGAGCTGCCTTTTCAACTTTATCTTTGCAAGAGGATGCAAAATTTAATTTGTTTCTTGTCCGTTTAAACATGTTAACGAAAAATAAGGACGACACTAACTTCGCATATTTATTCAATTCAACAATGTATCAAACTGCTGGAATTCAGCAACTCGTTCTCCTTTGCAAGACGCCACTGCAAGGTTTTTTTATTAACTAAGTTCTGCAATCGCGCCTCGCTTGCTCGCGCGCGTTGGTAAAATGTGGCGTCTCATCGAAAATAGTTCCTGCTTTTGACAAAAACTACCAAAAGTTGCAAGCGATAAAAGAAACGGCCTCTTTGACCTCGCGTGATTCACGACGGCTCAAAAACCGTGGCTACTGGTAGCTCAATTGTGATTGCGACTGGCTCGCTCTGCATATTTAACGAAATATATTGGCTTGGGCTGAAGTACTGGAATGGTATCGTCGGAAAAGTAACTTCTAAAGTCCTGATCGGCCCCAAGGTGATAATCTCTAACGCCTGATATCTTTATTTGCAATTGCTTGTCACGGCATCGATCTCGGTGAAGCGCCTAATGAGATCGTTGGAATCCATCTCAGCGTTAGTATGCGGTATAGCAATCAGACTTGATAAAAAATTGACAGCTCGTTGCTCTTGCGCCAGCAGCCGGCGCATGGATTCTTTCTGTCATGTATTGTTTTTCGCACTTGTCTAAGAAATTATACAAATCGCTGCATGCCCCTTCCGCTTTTTTTTTAACTTGTTAATACAGTAGTCACCTCTTCACTGCTAACCAGACATGCATTGCTTTTGCGAAGCATGCGAAGCGACGAATCAGTGGGTGCGCATAAAACGCTTCGATTTTAGCTTCCTGTCGACTCTGGAATAAATACCTGAAAATGTCAATTTGTCGGCTCGTCTTCTAAGTGCTGACTTTCATTTTGTAAGGACACAAATGTTCTGCAGCTCCAATTTATAGGCGACTGTCTGCTCTGGGGCTGAATCTGCTGTGATACTTCGAATGTGACCCGTTGCTGTGACCTAACGCACGAGTGGTGGTTCGTGGTAAAGGGCGCATAGCACGTTTTCAGAGAAAAGAATGGCATTTTTATGACAGCAGCCGCTTTGTTATAATGAGATGCCTCCGGATGTCGTTATGGGTGTTAAGAATCCAGCCCGATCTCCGCAATAGTAGCCAGAACTTGTCGAGCTTCCAGTGTCAGACTGTTTCGCGAATTTTTTTCAAGTACGTCAGCCAAAGGAAATGTTTTTACGACTAAGGATCATTGCTATCGTGCACGTTTTGCTGCCTCGACTATTTGTTCATGATCGCCTTATTTCTTTGCCGTACTATGCTTGCTATATGAAATTTCACTAATTCACTCTATCATTTCTGCGTTTAAAGCCCTTTTGCTAGCGAAAAACACCACTACTTCCATTTTGTTGGAAAGCTTGGGCAGGATAACTCTCTTTTAAGAAGTATGAATATTCCTGGAATAGACGCAAGAATATTTTTCACTGTAAACGGGGGTGGCAATCTTTCCCATTTAACTATTTTCGTTTTTTTTTTCGAGAAGTGTGGCTATACCAAAAGGAGTGTGTAATACCGCTTCCGTAATTTTATACTTCTTTATTAATATTCCCCTCTTATAGGAAATATTATTTATGCAATGGCACACCCCGTTACAGCGGCTCGGGCCAAATAAAAGAGCAGATAGGCTTTTTGATAATTGACTTGGTCCCAAGTCGGGACAATTATAAGTTCTTAAAACAGAAGAGATCTTAAAAGAGAGGAGTGCTAAAATGGATGCATTCAAGTTATAGTAGCCATAGGGAAAGATCGTTTTGAATGTGCATCGCTACAACTCCGCCAACAGTAATACTCGGTCTTCATCATGCCGCTTGCTCCACCCCAGAACTCATTTATGAGACCAGGAGGAAGCGGAGGAGACAATCAAAACGTTTGTGTGGCGAGAAGGTTATTCAACATAAGATTACGCACGCAGGACAACAATACCGAAAAACTAGGCAGGCGTGGCTTGCTTGCGTTCGTGGTGGTGGGTACAGAAGCATGAGCACAAAGATACGCCACGTCAACAAGGCTTCTTATGTGCTCATGGGCAGTCACTATTCTACGCCAACTGAATCAAAATGCCGGGCAAGAATGGAGAGTAAGTGTATTCGTTGCATCACACAACCATGAGGTGTATGTGGGCACGTCGTAATGCGGCCACGCTCTACTTAGACACACACCCCAGCACAGCGAGGAAGCGGTTTAACCTGCTTCTCTTGCGTGCAGTGAGGTAGTTGTGGTGGGCGCGTTAGCGACCTCACCCAACACACTAAGTAGTTGATTAAGAGTCTTCACGGGAGCGGCAATCCGGCTCCTCGTGCGCACTTTACAAGTAGGAAGTGGTAATCAGACTGATTTATATTTAATTGTATTAAATATATATACGATTTTTTACTAATTAAAATGTCATATCTATAAATAACACTTAATATGTATTGCGAGCGTATCTTTCTAGAAACCTCGCATAACGGATGACGCTAGCCGTCATCCCTCCTAATGTGAATGCACCCATGTGCATCACATACACAAGGGTTGGTCACAAATGTGTACCACACCCGAGTGTTGGGTCTAATTACTATAATTTAGTAATTGACCATCCCCCCTTTAAGAACGAATTTACATTTTTAAATATGTCAAATAGAAGAGAGGAACTTTACGCGCCGCTAATTCACTCAATCACTCTAGCGCATGTGTTTCTATACACGGCGCCAAAGATGCCACTTAAAAGGGGCCACGTTTGTGGGTCGTCTGCGAAGACGCCCACTCAACCTCAAACTGAGCGCACGCGGCGCTTTAATTCGCCGGCCACGTCTAATGCCTTAGTCGGAACGCCGATAGTCACTGCGGCTGTCGCGTTAACAGGGCTAAATGATCCATCCCATTCTAACAGTGAGGATGTTGATCCGTCGCTCATTGTCGACTACAATGAGTCGACACCGTTGCCGTCACCTCATAGTAGTGATGCGGACAACGAGCTCATGAGGAATGATGATGCGGCATTATTGCCCATCCAAACTTCTCTCATGGCTCACAACATGGAAACAGCATCATTCACGAATGCTGTCCCGTCGCCTGCGCTGGAAAGCGCAGCGACAGGTAATGAGAGCGCTGCCCATAAAGGCGCAGCCTCTTCTCCGTTGGGTATAACCACAACGCCTTATGCTCAGACCATACTCCATAATGTTCAGACATAGAGGATTCGGAGCCTAAAGCTCCGCCGACGACACGTGAACGTGCTCAGTCGGTGTTTACAAGCTACTCGTTTAGAACGTGGCTATGCGACGGGTGGCATACCAAAGATGCCCCTCCATCTAAATGGCCTCGCTAAAACGGGCCAAGAGCGTCGCTCCAAGAGCGCGTTCTTGTAGACGCACATAATTATTATGGCGTCTTTAAATCATGGAGGGCTCAGGGAAAATCGCTTGGGCGTATTTTCCCGATCCCGGTCGTGTTGCGTTCAAATGAAACGCCCGACCAATACGAGGCGGAATTCCTGCGCCGCATTCATCCGCATTCCGATGCGATGAAACAGCGGTCGCAGCGAATTAATTTCGCCCG